>NC_139699.1:36188668-36356096 GCF_964188405.1 Protomyctophum parallelum
AAGTGCATGCAGTGCTCCTTGGGGCAGATTAGTCTAATTCACCTCCTGCAATGTCTGAGCCTCTGAGCAGGCAGCGTTCAAATACTGCAAATCTCAAAACTCAAATTAGAAGCAGAGATCTGGGGATTTAATCCATTCTGGGCGGCAACCCCTTTTGGTGTCAGCATTATGCTATGCTTTAGCTATTGAAAAATAGCAAATATACGAGCTTGTAGGTCTGCTATTTTTTGAAAAATCGAAGAACGACTGACATAGAAACATAGCTTTTTCAGAAAACTGTCAGGATGTAGAAGACATTTTTAGAATCTGATCTCAGGTCAGAATGGAAAACTGTCAGGATGTAGAAGACATTTTAGAATCTGATCTCAGGTCAGAATGGAAAACTGTCAGGATGTAGAAGTCATTTTTAGAATCTGATCTCAGGTCAGAATGGAAAACTGTCAGGATGTAGAAGACATTTTTTTAATCTGATCTCAGGTCAGAATGGGTTAACTGTGACATGGGGTCCTGCAGGGTAAATCACAGAGCAACACAAATTATATTCACTGAAAATAATGAGTCAGAGGCGTATTATTGTCAAAGCTCCGATATTTCACCCAGAGGCGAAGCAAATAACACAGACGGAGTTAATTAATGCTTTAATTAGCAATTGTCATTTTCCAGGACTTAAATCCCCCGTATGGCAATAGTTCTGCTTGAGGCCACCGACCGTGCAACGAGAAAACACAGGGAAAAAAAGCAATTAAAAGTGAACTATTGTGGAAAAGGTGGTAAATATGTTGTGACTCGGTGGGGAAAGAGACTCATTTGGCTTGTCTTCAGTGTTGTTTTTGGCAGCAAATTTCGATTTTTTTTAGTCATAGTCTTTGGACTGAAACTTCATTTAGTTTTAGTCATTTTAGTCACCTGGAAATGTCTTAGTGTTAGTCTAGTTTTAAGTCGGTATATTTAGTCTTAGTTTTAGTCATCGTAGATAAGTTTTAATTTAGTTTCCATTCGTTTTCGTCAGTGGAAAAAGGTAGTCGACGAACATTTTTGTCTTAGTTTTGTCTTCTTTATCCTCTGTGTAAAAGGAGGCAAAGTCAACATTTCCGAAGGGCTCTCAGAGATGTGGGACATTGTTCAGCGACCAGGATCCTGTGTATATGTTTATATATATTGTGGGGTCTCGCGAGCGACACCCTGCGATGGTAAGTGCGTTGCCAGGGCAACCAGACACGCTGTCAGACAGAAGACGTTAGGAGCGCCCTCGACCGCCTAATAGGGAATGTATACGTCCCGAATCTCCTCCTCCGCCAGATTGAGCTGATGGACCGACCGCACCCAAATCAGCAAGCGGCCACACCCGTCATATAAAAGGAAGACTCAGTCTACGTCTGACAGCGGCTGGTTCACACACACAAGCTCACGGAGGCACGCACAGCAAACCGTCGGGGGGTAAGAAGACACACACACTTCCACCGAACACACACTCATGTGTATAGCTCTGCATGTCTTAACCGTCACTCTCCTCTCGTCACAGGCTTTTAGGAACAGGAGTTCCAGTTCCACGTATCGCGCTGCGGGAGGAAGGCAGCCCCGCCAGTGACGGTGACGTGGAAACTACAAATAATAAGGTCGGAAAGAAACCTATAATTCTTGATATTACATTGAGTCCTGTCAGGCGCTCATTATATACGCCGGAACGGCTTGACGGCTTGTGCTCTCTCGGAGCTGAACCCCCGCTATGGGAGAAGACCCGCTACAGTTAAAGATAAAGACCGATGACGTCACGAAGCAAGGCATCGCCATCACCTCTTATCGTTTATCAAAACCCAAAGCCCTCCAGTGAGGAGCGAGCTATCAGAGACTGTACAAACCTGAGTTGAAAACTAATCTTCTGTTCTCATCCTTCTCCAGGCTGGCGAGGACGCCTGTGAAACTGATATTGTATGGAATATAATTTATCCGAAACCTATGTGGGGTTTCTCCTGCCTGCTGTATGATTTACTGCTAAAGCAATAAAAAGCCGTTTGAAACTGCTGCAATCCCCTGTTCCGCCTGCTCATTGAACACAGACACTCCACAATATATATATATATATATTAGGGCCGGGACTAATTGCGATTAATTACGATTAATTAACTACAGAAAAATTAATGCATTAAAAAAATTAACGCATTTTAATCGCACTATTTTTTTCACCGCGGAACGTTGTCACTGGACAGTTTATCCGATGGTAGCGTGGATTACAGCACAGTTGTGTGTAATTATTCAATAAAGAATTATTACCCCTATTACTACAAAAACAATGTTTTATTGCTTAAACTTATGTATTCACTAGTATACCAAAATCCATTTGAAAAAATTGCTTTCTCACTGTTCTCGGGTCAAATAATGATATGCGATTAAAATGCGATTAATCTAGATTAATTAATCGCAAAGCCTCTGATTAATTAGATTAATTTTTTTAATCGAGTCCCAGCTCTAATATATATATATATATAAAGGAGGGCTCTTGTTGGGGCATTGTTCAGCGACCAGGATCCTGTGTATCTGATCCGTTTTGGCGATGAGCCGAGACTTAACCCATTCTGACCTGACGTCGAAACTTTAAAAATGTATTTGTAAAAATGTATTTTTTTCTGAAAAACCTCATGTTTCTATATCAGTGGTTCTCAATATTTCATGTCAAGGACCCCCAAAAATATATGAAATTGGCCGCTGACCCCCCCCCCCCCCCCCCCCCCATCTGAAAAAATGTGTTGTTTCAGGGACCACCTCTCAGAAGCAAAGATTTGAGTTAAAAACGTTCGCTCTGAAAGAGTATATATTCAAAGCTTTGCACCACATTTTCATGATTTTTCTATAATAGCAGACCTACAAGCTCGATCTGCTATTTTTCAATAGCTATAAAGCATAGCATAATGCTAACACCAAAAGGGGGTTCCCGCCCAGAATGGATTAATATGCCATGATTTATGTTCTTTCTGGTTTTTCCTGGGGGGCAAATGGCACGTGAAGCTGGCAGAGACACAACATGCTAATGGTTCTTCTACCCCTCAGCGGCGGAGAGAGGAGAGACAGAGGAGCTCCACGGTTCCCACATCGTTAGGAATGATATATTTTAGGCTTGATGTGTTTAACCCATTTTGTGTCGGGAAACCCTTTTGGTGTTAGCATTATGATGTTATGCTTTAGCTATTGAAAAATAGCAGATCTACAAGCTCATAGCGCGCCACCGAGTGGCGCGCTACGAGCTTGTAGGTCTGCTATTTTTGAAAAACCGAAGAACGACTGACATAGAAACATAGCTTTTTCAGAAAACTGTCAGGATGTAGAAGACATTTTTTAGAATCTGATCTCAGGTCAGAATGGGTTAACCTTTATGTGCTTGTTCTGAGGTTGTGTTACGTTACTGTATATTTTAGGTTTGATGTGCTTAACATTTGTGAGGTTGTACTTATTTCCCGTCATCTATGCAAACATTTTGACATAATTATAAAAGGTGACTGAAGGGTTGGCAAGATAAGAAAGGTGCTTATATACCTGTAAATGCAGTCACGATTTACCAGCAGTCACCGACATCACAGACATTTTGAGCTCAAGTGAAAATAGTGCACCTTGTGGGGCGCGTGGAACTGTCGGCTGCCTTAATAGTGCGTGAGATTTATAGATTTTTGGGGGCATACATAATATATTAGACGCTTTTAGAATTCAGAATTGATCGATGTTACCATGGGTGCCACATACTGTACAAAACAAAAAATTTAATGAACAAACTGTACGAAAAAACAAACTTTCAAAACGGCACTTTTTGCTGTTTTGAGAGAGCAAAAGGGCAGGTGCTTTAGCACCACTTGGTGACTATCTGTGCAAGGCTTAAGCCCCTGCCAATCGCAGCTATTGCAATATATTTCACATTCACCCCCTGTTATGATCTGATCGCCCATGGCTGTGTACTTGTACGCGAGTACACAATGTACTTGATATGTATTGTGTACTGCCTGAACTGTAAGCATACTTTATAGTTAGCTACTGGAGACATCTCAGACAGAAAGGTCAGCTTGCTGCAGTTAGCGGTTGTTATGTCTCAAGTGTTGTGTCACGTCATTAGGATCCAGCTCTATATATACGTACAGTATGTGTAATAGACTTTGTGAACCTTTAGCGTGATACTGTCTCGTCTCCCGTTATTTGTTCTCCCGGGCCCGCCGCCGCAGTCGTCGTACCAAAGGAATAATTCAAACGGATTATCACACACCACCCAGCCTGCACACTAAGGCTGACCCAAAAAAATCGATTAATCGATGTTCATTTTTAAATTTTGAATCGAATAGTCATTTTAAAAAAAGCGGCCGCTTTTGGTCCGCGAGACGGCCCCATTTGGTCCGCGAGCCATGATCGCGCCTCGCAGCACCGCAACGCCTCCTCCCCTCTCCCCCTCACTACTCGTGGTAACAACAAGGAAGTCAACACACACACACACACAGCAGGAATTTATTGATGTTCTAAATAGCCATCATAGATCCATAACGATAAAATTTGTGACACACACTGAAAGGATTGACTTTCTTGATGTAACAATCTTCAAAGGCCCAAACTTTAACACAAATGGGAAACTAGACTTAAAAGTATTCTTTAAAGAAACAGACACCCACGCCCTATTACACAAAACGTCATTTCACCCGACACACTCTTACACAGGGATAGTCAAATCACAACTACTAAGATTCCATAGGATTTGCACGCAAAGAAGTGATTTCAAAATAGCTTGTAAAACACTATTTAAGGCTCTCAGACTAAGAGGTTACACATTCCTCCGGAAAGCTCAAAGTACCTTTTTAGAAGTAAGAGTGCGAGATCCAGGCCCTAAATTAGCCCTGATAACCAGTTATTCAACACAGAGCACACTAGCCAACAACAGAATAAAAAGGAATTTTGAGAACCGAACGGATGATCTTCTAAAAGATTATAAAATTATATCGGCCTACAGAAAAAACAAAAACCTTAAAGATTATCTAGTACACAGCAAGCTAAAAGAAATCAACACACCAGCACGCGAGGGACCAGAATACTTCAAACCCAAACAATTAGTCAAAAATAGAACTACAAAACGCATGTTAGAGATTAAACAACAAATAACAACCAGAACCAGCAATAGAGCACCGAAGTCCTGACGTAACTCGCTCATCCCTTCGATTCCCCTGGTTCGCGGAAGTGATTTCTCTATGGAGAATAACATGGGGTGATCTTAATATCGTCTACTATAAGCGTTGTGGTCCAAAAATAAACAAGCTGTCTCGGCGTTATTGTCAGGGAGGTGTCTCTGTATCGTTTGCAACAGTCAGTCACTCATATATGATACAGTCTGCTTCTAGCGAAAATGTAACTATTTCAGTAGCAGTAACATTAGCGTTTTCTCTCAGTCAGTTGATTCTTCATATCCATATGAGTGAAGCGGCCGGGATGACATGTTTATTTTTCAAACACAGTTCTTATATGAAGCGATCTAAAAATCCTCCTATGGCGATTTCAATGCAACTAAAAAAATACATGAACCTGGGGACTGACGCCCTCTACTGAAAGTGACGTCAGACTTCGGTGCTCTATTGCATTTACTTAATCACATGTGACAAATGTGGTTTACAATATTTCGGAGAAACGGGTAAAACAATAGGTACAAGGCTGGGACAACACAGGTACAATATTAACAATGGAAAAAAGACAACCACAAGGTTTGTGCAACATTTCATGGCTCATGGCATTGAAGCTCTAAAATGCGCTGGACTTCAACACAATCCCAACTGGACAGTAGGACAAAGACGTTTTAATGAAAAACAGTGGATTAAGAACCTCAACACGGATTTTCCTGGAGGCTTAAACATGCCTAAAATCAGATCTTGAACACAACAAAACTTTAACTCAGGATTAAACTGGAGAAATCTAAAAAATGATTGGATTAGACTTCCTTCGGATACATGGCGAATGCATTTATTCCTTGCATTGTGCACTGAAGTTTTTTAATTCCCCCTCACTACTCGTGGGAACAACAAGGAAGTCAACACACACACACACACAGCAGCCTGCCCTGCACTCATGCCGCCACAAAAGAAATCTAAAGTGTGGTTGCATTTTAGAATATGCAAGGAGAACAAAGAACAAGTGGTGTACAGTGTCAACTATGTGACAAGAAATTGGCGTATCACATACGGGATGGCGCAAATGGGGAGAAAAATCGGCGAGATTTCACGCATGGGACAGGGGAAAAAGCCCTAGACCTCCTGGGCTCCAGGCGCGCTAATTTGAGCCGCGGTCATCCAGACTTTTCTACCCCAAGAAAGAGCCTCGTCGGAAGGGTCTGAGAGCGGCGTAGACCGCGGCGCAAATTAGCGCGCCTGGAGCTCCAGGACTGGTGTTTTTTTTGGTGTTTTCACATCTGAGTTTCAATCGGAAGAGAAGCTTTGATTATAGGCTATATATATTTTTTTTTTAGAGGTAATGCCTGCGTCAGGCAGTTGACTTGTTACGGTCGAATGTTTTATTAAGCCTAATTATTTGTGCGTCACTGCTTTCATGAAGTTGTTGCTTCAATGCTTATCGTTTTAAATAAATGAGACCAATCCAAGCATGCCTTTCTCTCCGCTATTGTTTAAGGTACGCGCCTCGCATCGCGCACCTCGTATCGCATATGCAAGGCACCACCAAAGCCACCAAGCTGCTCATCAGTGATGGTTCAGTGTCAGGATGAGCTGGGGATTGAACCTGTAACCTTGTATACATCCTCAAACTATCCTTTGTCCAGGCTGCTATTCAACTGCTGAACAGAACAGCAAATAACTTTATTTTTGCCCCTTTGCACATACTGCCCACTAATGCACTTTTGCTATGATCTGGCTGCAAACCAATTTCCCGCAAGGGACAATAAAGCTAACCTTGAACCTTGAGCCCTATAATACAGTAGCCTACTCTATATGTCCAATGATACCACAGCTGGAGGACAACCGGTGCTTAAGTTGCCCGCAGGCGGCAGAGCTCATGAAATGGACTTGAAAAGCCATAGAAATTAAACGATTCTACTTCTATTGTAGAACATTGTGTTTTATATTCTCTACTTATTCAAGACACATTCTGCTCTTTTCTGTCTAATTGTATCAACCCAGTTTGTAACCCCCTCCGTGGGTAGATACGTCACAAGGCGTTCTTTTTGTTGTACAGACATTTATTTGGCTGCTAAATGCCGTGAGAACTGAATAAAAACATAAAAGACAATGTGCATTCAGTACAAATTCTCATAGAGAACAATAATGATAAACAACACAGGTTACAATAAACAAACACAAAAGTAACAAATAATACCTCATTGGCCGCATCCACTTTGGGGGGAATAAACGGGGGAAATCTTCTCAGTATCAATGTATTGACTTTAACTGATATCATGGGCTGGAAAACAGCAGATCTACATGTGGCAGCAGCAATGCACTTTAGCTGTTGCACGCTGAAGCTCTCTCTCAGAATGAACTGGCTCAGTGGCTCTGCCCTGCTCTGCTAATTACCAGTGATCGAAAACACCCTTGCTCAATCAGCAGATCAGGCTTCAACTGCTCAGAGGTTAAAGTGACTTTAGTCAATCAATCAACATAAATCTCACCTCAATATACATTGAAATAAAGTAGAAACACATAGAAACATGAAATTGACATGAAACAAAAAACATTATGAACCTTTTAACTTATGTACTATTTATAAATGAACTTTAATTCTGAAGGCAGCTTTAAATCTTGATGACAGCTACACTCCCACCGAAATCACCTGGATTTCTTTAATGAACTTTCACATTTTTATAATCATCCTTTTTAATGTAGAGTGTCATGTAGTGTGTTATGAGCACTAGTGTATGGAGTGCATGAGAGGTAGAGGTTGCTTAGTCGGCTTCCAGCAGGGTAACCGTCTTATGGATAGGCCTCTCCAAGTAGGCTGGCTTGGTGAGTCTCTTTCCTTGGCCATCCAGTGCTGAACTTCCAATCAGCAATTGTAGCTTCCTCACACATCCATCTTCACCAGGGTGCACGTCCGTGACCTTGGCTAGTTTCCACTCATTTCGTGGTGCAGTGTCGTCTTTCACAATCACTATATCGTTGATCTTAGCATTTCTGCGGGTCTTGTGCCATTTCTGCCTCTGTTGCAGGTTCAACCAGGTACTCTTTCTTCCACCTAGACCAAAACTCGTTGGCTAGATATTGCACTCTTCGCCATCTTTTGCGTAGATAAAGGTCTTCCTTCACAAAGTCTCCTGGTGGTGGCAAAACTATTGAAGACTTCATCGTCAGGATGTGGTTAGGCGTAAGAGGCTGTGGCCCAGCCGGGTCACTGAGTAAGTGTGCTGTTAAAGGCCTGCTGTTTATGATTGCCATGACTTCGTACAGGTAAGTTCGCAAGGATGAACTGTCAAGTCTTTGGGGTGACTTATCCAGGATGGATGTCAACACACTCCTTATTGTTCTGATTTGCCTTTCCCAGGCTCCACCCATATGGCTCGCAGATGGAGGGTTCATGACAAACTCACAGCCTAGTTGCTTTAAGGATTCTTGATCCATGTCCTTCACAGCTTCCAGAAACTCACGTCTTGCACCAACAAAGTTAGTACCTTGGTCTGATTTCAGTTGACGGACGTTTCCACGTAGGGCGATGAAGGAACGGAGTGCATTAATAAATGCATCGGTCGTCATGTCATCAAGGAGTTCAATGTGCACAGCACGAGAGCAAAGACAGGTGAACAGCAGCCCATAGCGCTTCAGCTCCTTCCTTCCATCCTTAACATGGAACGGCCCAAAGCAGTCCATACCACAATAGGTAAATGGAGGAGTTGCTTCCAATCGCTCACGGGGTAAATCCGCCATCTTTTGTTCCTCTGTACACCTCCTGAACTTCCTACACTTGACACACTTATAGATGTAGGAGGACACAGCTTGACTACATCCAAGGATCCAGATGCCGTTTGATCTCAACTCATTCATTGTTATGCCTCGTCCTTGGTGTTCCACCCTTTGATGGTAGTGGTCGATCAGTAACATTGATACGTGGCTGGTCTTCGGCAAGATGGCTGGATGCTTGATGTGCGGATGCAAATCAGCATGTTCTAGTCGTCCTCCCACCCTGAGGATACCTTGTTCGTCCATGAAGGGATTCAGACGGTGCAGTCTGCAGGTCTTATCCGTGCTGATCTCCTTCTTGTGTTGAAGACTCTGAATTTCTTCAGAGAAGGTTGCTCTTTGGACAATACCTATGATGGTAAGTTCAGCATCCTTTCTCTCTTCGAGACTTGTGGCTTCATTGGTTCTTGACGTCACACCTTTAAGCTCCTTGACACGACGCATGAGTCTTGCAATGGCTTTGACTAAACTTGTCCAGCTGGAGAACTTCAGGAAACGATCAGGCAGTGAAACGTCTGTTGCCAAGGTCTTATGTACGATGGTCTTACGAACTTCTGGGTCTTCAACTGCTATGTCTCCCACCTTAACATCTCTGCTGGGAAGCTCGTCACACCAGAGGAAATCTGGACCAGTAAACCAGTTGGAAGCAATGAGGTCCTTTGCCTTGAGGCCTCTTGACACGTGGTCTGCTGGATTTTCTTCAGAGCGTACATGTCTCCATTGACTTGGATTGGTACTTTCTTTGATTCGTGTAATGCGGTTTGCCACGAAAACATGAAATCGCCTGGCGTTATTGTTGACGTAACCCAGGACGACCTTTGAGTCGGTCCAGAAGAACTCCTGGACATCTTCTATATCCAACTCCTTTCTGAGCAGGTCACTTGTACGAACAGCAACAACCGCTGCTGACAGCTCAAGTCGTGGGATTGTGGTGATCTTCGTAGGTGCCACTCTGGACTTGCCCATGACTAGAGAACAATGGATTTGTCCTGATGCACTGACTGCTCTTAGGTAAGTGCATTCTCCATACCCTGTGACACTTGCGTCAGAGAAGTGATGGAGTTCATACTTCTTGACTTCTTTGAAACTTGCTGGCAGGTAACATCGCTGAATCTTGACATCAGCTAAGTTCTGCAGGTCCAAGAGCCAGGACTCCCATTTTGGACGTAGTTCTTCAGAGAGTGGCTCATCCCATCCAATCTTGTCTCTGCACATCTGTTGCAGTATCTGCTTCCCAACTAGGATGAAGGGTGCTACAAAGCCAAGTGGATCAAAGATGGACGCTACTGTCGACAGTACTCCTCTTCTAGACAGCGGGTGTTCATTTACTACCACTCTGAACTGAAACTGGTCTGAAACAACACACCATCGTACACCTAGGGCTCTTTCAAGCTGCGGCTCACCCAAGGCTAGATCTAGATGTCTTACTGTTTCAGCACATTCTTCTTTAGGGATGGATGCAAGCACCTCCTGACTGTTGGAAATGAACTTGTGGATTCGCAGCTTGCCTGCGCTGCAGATCTGCCTTGCTTCACTGACCAACTGTATTGCTTCATCTGCAGTTGCCAGACTTATCAGACCGTCATCCACATAAAAGTTCCTTTCGATGAAAGCGATGGATGCTTCACTGAAGCGACCTTGTCCTTGTGCAGCAACGTACTTGAGGCCATAGTTTGCACAGCCTGGCGACGAGGCTGCTCCGAACAGGTGCACTCTCATCCTATAGACTGATGGTTCTGATTGAAAGTCTCCATCATCCCACCAGAGAAATCTCAGATAGTTTTGGTCTTCTGCTCTTACGTGGAATTGATGGAACATACGTTCAATATCGCACATTATTGCTACTGGACCCTTGCGGAACCTACAGAGGACACCTATTAGGGAATTTGTCAGTTCTGGTCCGGTGAGCAGATGATCATTCAACGACATGCCTTGGAACTTCGCAGAGCAGTCGAACACAACCCTTATCTTTCCGGGTTTCTGAGGGTGATAGACCCCATGGTGAGGGATGTACCAGACAGGACCTTTGTTCATTTCTTCTGCTGGAACCTTTTCAGCATCTCCGCGAGTGATTGTTCCACTCATGAAGGCAATGTAGTCTTTATGGTACTGCTTGTCTTTCTCGAATCTCCTTTTCAGACACTTGAGGCGGTGATTTGCACACACTCTATTGTCTGGTAGACTCGGTCTGTCTTCCTTAAACGGCAACGGCATTTCACAGTGACCGTTTGCCTTGATCTTGATTCCATCCTCCATCGTTGCGATGAAGCGTAGATCCTCTTGGGAGAAATGAGCATCCTCTGCCGTTCTCTCATTGAAGTCTGATTCAAGCACCCGTATCACGTCTGGTGGAGTGACTACTTCTCTGACTTGTGTGCGGCAGATGTATCGGACTTCACTTGTTTGATTAGCATGTGCGTGAAGATTTGGTGTCACTTCTTTGACAACAATCCTGTGGCTGCTTCCAATTACATCGCCATAGTCGACACAGGGATTGACACAGCCGACTATACTCCAGCCGAGGTCTGTTCTTTGGGCAAATGGCTCATTGTCTTTGCCTGACACCACTTCTCTGGGTAACAGGGCATGGGAACAATTATAGCCAATAAGCAGACCAATGTCGCAATCGATTAATGGTGCGATCTCTTCAGCAAGGTACTCCAGGTGAGACCATGCTCTGGCAGTCTTGGGTGTAGGAATATGACTGAGATTGGCAGGAATGAACTCTCTTGAATAGGTGACTGGGAGAGGGATTTTCTTAGAAGAGTAAAACCCCCTGACTTGTAGCCCAGTTAACTTCTGACTTGGAATGATTGTGTTCTTGGATGACAATGTAGACAGTTTTAGCTGCACCGGAACCTTCTGTGTGTCCAGAGTGTCAGCTTTTTCTTGCAAGATGAAGGTGGTATCACTTTGGTTGTCCAGAAGTGCATATACAAGAACTTCATTCTCTGGTCTACTTGTAGTAGATAACCACACTGGAACAACTGTGGAAGTGCAAGCGTTGCTCATATCCTGCACTACACGGTGTGATGTTGCTTCACTTGCTGTTTCGTCTGTCTTGTCCTTTGACCTTTCTTTGTCCTTTGAGTGCTTCTCACTCTCCTTTTGTTTGTCATCCTTCTGATATTTCTTTCCGTCGTCTTTGGTACGGTCTTCATGTAAACAGGTAGGGTGCTTCCTTTTACATGTGTCACAGACACTCTTGTTGTCACAATTTTTAGACTGGTGACCTGATTTCATGCATCCAAAGCATAATCTGTTGGTCTGCACAAACTTGACTCGTTCTGCGACTGACTTGGCCATGAACTTTCGACATGTGTGAATGCCATGGTTTGACTTCTCACAAAAGACACACCCTTTAGCATCTGGTTTCCCTTCAGATGTGCTTGTAGTTGCTAGTACCTTTGCACCAATACTTCGTGTCTTGGTGTCTTGGTGTTTTGGTGGTGTCTTTGACTTCTCGACATCACTCAACTTCAGAGCATAAAGAGAGGTCACTGGATTACAGGCTATCTTGGCTTCCTTTGTGACAAACTTAACAAATTTCCCGAAGCTAGGGAATTCCTGCCACTCTTCCAGATTCTCAATGACCTTTCTGTTCCAACTGGCTGTCAGCCAATCAGGAAGTTTGGTAAGTATCCGTTGGTTTTCAGCGCAGTCATTTAAGACTTCTAGGCCTTTAATCTGTGCCATCGCTGATTGACAGCCTTGCAGGAAGTCTGCGAACTCTCTCAGTTCCATGCTGTCTATGGGTCCTATCTTCGGCCACGCGGTAAGTTTATCTCTGAAGGCTTTAGCTATCACAAATGAGCTTCCATATCTCTCTTCAAGTATGTCCCATGCTGAATGATAGGCTGCTTCTGTGCCTAACAGGAAATAACCTTCTATGGCTTTCTTTGCCGGTCCGCCGACGTACTTGCGAAGATAGTATACCTTTTCATTTACTGGAATGTTCTTTCTGCCTATCAACGTTTGAAATGACATCTTCCAGTCTTTGTACCTTAGTGGGTCTCCACTGAAAACTGACGGCTCTGGTACAGGGAGTCGGCTTGCGTTGATGGACTCTGCAATTGCTCTGGCAATTGCTGTAGCGCTGTCCTCTTGCTGAGCACTAGCAACAGGTTGGCTCGTGACTGCTTGTGTCATCTGCTGGGCATTAGTAGCAGGCTGACCCCTTGTGGTTGCTTGGGTTATCATAGCCGATTGTGCATGTGAGACATGTTGTGGTGATGCCACATGTTGCACTGGCAGACCTTTTGACTTCCGTGCGGATCTCAGTTGCATAGATTTCCTGTCTTCTAGCGACTCTAATATCTCGTCATCTGAGCCCACTTCTTGTTCATACACTTGTAGTCGTGCCTTTGCAGCATTTATTTTCTTGACTGCATCTAAGCGCTCTAACTGCCTGCGCTTCTCTTCTAAAGCACTTTGTCTTGCAGCACTTTCCGCTTCTTGCTGTGCAAACCTTTGTCTGTTCTCAGCTTCAATGGTTGCAAGCCTTTGTCTGTTCTCAGCGTCAATGGTTGCAAGCCTTTGTCTGTTCTCAGCGTCAATGGTTGCAAGCCTTTGTCTGTTCTCAGCTTCAAGGGTTTCAAGCTGTTGCTTCTCATAGTCCATTACATCTAGGACTTCTAAAGTGGCTTGATTTGCAGCTAGCTCTGCTGCAGCTTCTTGTTTCCTTGCAGCGGACAGATTTGACTGCCTTGATATTGTGGTTGGTCTACTTGCAGACGCTGAAATTTGGCTGGCACTGAAAGTGAACTTAGAGCTAGACTCACTCAAGTCATCTTGCTCTCTGTCTTTGCGATTAGAAGCACGCGTCAGGATCTTCTCTGACACCGCTACACAAGTGTCGACACGACGGCGGGTCTGGCTTTCAGGGGTAATGTGTCGGCGTAAGTCATCATAAGCTTGAGTTACATCTTTCTCAGCACAGCTGATCTTGGTGGTAATGCTTTCCAATATGTCATTGGATAGAGCTCCACTGAATGCTTTCTTAGCCTCCTTGGCAACAGATTTCCATTTTTCATAGGAAGTTGTGAAGTGATGCTGAATATTTCTTATTCTGTCATCTTCGAGGTTTTGACCCTTTTCAGTAAGCTTTCGGGTTCTCCGGCTTCTTCGCGGTTTATCTGCATCATCTTCACTCTCTTCTAACACATTGTCGGCCCCTTCTAGTACCTCAATTCCCTTTTGTGTGTTAGTGTCTAAAGGTGCATTATCAGTGCTGGTAGACTGGTGCACTAACGCATCAACTGTAATGGTAACATTTAAATCTTTCTCACTGGCTTCGTGCTCAGACATATTTAGAATTGTTTAAATTGACTGTAAGCTTTCTTATTTAGTAGCTTTTTAAAGCTTAAACAACAAAAAACAACAGTTAAATAAATTAACCTAAATAATACTACGGTTTTGGAATGTAACACTTGCAATTAACTTGGATTTTAGTTTGACATAATTGTTTTTAGAAAAACCTTAAAATGTATCAAACACCCTTAATGAACTTGTTTCACTTGCAAAGAATTACCATAAGTATTTTTAACCAAGTATATATTTTAGAATGACTTAAGTATCGTAAATTATTTCACAATACACATGGACTTTAAATGAAATTACCCAATGAAATGGATAACACTTCTTTTAACACTAGTAACTTATATCACTCTTGGTTGCAATATAGTCACTTCAATTCTTTAGGAGTAAACCACTTAAAATGAAATCAGAATATGTATAACACCAATATATTTTCACCCGTAGACTTTAAGTGTCATTTACACTTGAAACTTGCTTAATAGTAAATGACTGTAGTGAAATCAACAACAACTTGAACATAGAACGACATGTGCAAAATACCAGAAATGTCCCTTTAAGCAATTATAGAGTCCCTTTAAAGCAGTGAGTAGGTTACTCCACTCAACATTTAACTTATTTTAAATGTGTTACTTCTTGTTGGCTTAACCATCCAAAGCTCCCGAACTCCACTTGCTGGGATCCCAATGTAGTCACAGTCTTATCTGCTCGATGCTGGAAGTCACTGCAGGTGAACCATGGAAACTTGCTTGCAGCACGGTCGACGGTAGGCACAGACAGGCCCCTTCACCTCGTGTCGAGCAGGCTGAGTTCTCACTGTAACCCCCTCCGTGGGTAGATACGTCACAAGGCGTTCTTTTTGTTGTACAGACATTTATTTGGCTGCTAAATGCCGTGAGAACTGAATAAAAACATAAAAGACAATGTGCATTCAGTACAAATTCTCATAGAGAACAATAATGATAAACAACACAGGTTACAATAAACAAACACAAAAGTAACAAATAATACCTCATTGGCCGCATCCACTTTGGGGGGAATAAACGGGGGAAATCTTCTCAGTATCAATGTATTGACTTTAACTGATATCATGGGCTGGAAAACAGCAGATCTACATGTGGCAGCAGCAATGCACTTTAGCTGTTGCACGCTGAAGCTCTCTCTCAGAATGAACTGGCTCAGTGGCTCTGCCCTGCTCTGCTAATTACCAGTGATCGAAAACACCCTTGCTCAATCAGCAGATCAGGCTTCAACTGCTCAGAGGTTAAAGTGACTTTAGTCAATCAATCAACATAAATCTCACCTCAATATACATTGAAATAAAGTAGAAACACATAGAAACATGAAATTGACATGAAACAAAAAACATTATGAACCTTTTAACTTATGTACTATTTATAAATGAACTTTAATTCTGAAGGCAGCTTTAAATCTTGATGACAGCTACACAGTTAGTTCACCTTAGAAGAAAACTCTACTAAATAAATAAATAAATAAAAGTCAGTGAACCGCCCAATGAGAGACAACCAGTATGAGATACAAAGACAACAATCTAAACTTTAGTATGTTGAATCAACAGTGATACAATAGAGCACCGAAGTCTGACGTCAATATCAGTAAGTAGAGGGCGCAAATCCACGGGTTCATGTACTTTTTATTTGCATTGTAATCCCCATAGGGGGATTTTAGATCGCCTCATATAAGAACTGTGTTTGAAAAATAAACAAATGATCCAGGCCGTTTCACTCATATGGATATGAAGAATCAACTGACTGAGAGAAAACGCTATTGTTACCGCTACTGAATTAGTTACATTTTCGCTAGAAGCAGACTGTATCATATATGAGTGACTGACTGTCGCAAACGATACAGAGACACCTCCCTGACAATAACGCTAATATTTTTGGACCACAACGCTTATAGTAGACAATAAAGATCACCCCATGTTATTCTCCATAGAGAAATGACTTCCGTGAACCAGGGGAATTGAGGGGACGAGCGAGTTACGTCAGGACTTTGCGCTCTATACATGCACAACATATGGCTGGCTCTCTGTTGGGTAGAATAGTTGGCATGACACGGTTCATTTAAGGCCATCTGATACGGATGATTGCTTCACAACAACCAGATTAACCTCCTGACCCTCCGTTCAGCCGAAGGCAACGAGGGATTAACACTTATTATTTCTGCCTATAGCACTGTTGTTTAGCACTGTTGTTTCTCAACAACGTAAACAAGTAGAGTTGAAAATTAACACTGATAATTGTACATTGTAAAAGTGTGGACAGTTCAGAAACCCGCATGGTTTTGTCATTTCAAACCAGATTTTACCTTTTTTAATTTAGGTGGTGCAACCACTTCCTTAAGTGACTATGTGTGGGTGGCTGGGTGCGTCTGAGCACAGAAACAGCATGGTTGTTAATGCACATATTAACTGTATATATGGTGATTCCGGGTGTGCCAGTACAGTACAGTACAGTACAGTACAGTACAGTACAGTACAGGGTACAGTAGAGGGACCCCCACACGGTAACTGTCATTTCTCAACCGTTTCGGACACGGGGCGGCTCTTTCTTTGTTGAATGCATGAACAATGGCTCCTATTTCAGCATGCTAAATGTACTTAAAAAAATCACACACGTGTGAACTGAGTGGTGCAATTCCCCCCCCCCCCCCCCTCTCTCTCTCTCTCTCTCTCTCTCTCTCTCTCACTCACTCTCTCTCATTAGAGTCACTACCCCTCTCACTGTTTCTGGCGCCCCCTACTGCTATTATTAAGTCACATACTCATGCTCACACAGACAGACAGACAGACACACACACAAACAAAACAACAAGTACAAGGAAGCTGGTTGTAGGAGTGGTTTGCACCACTCAAAAAACATGTGAAAATAGCAGATCTGTGAGCTTGTAGATGGGCAATTTTCAAATAGCCTAAGTTGAAATAGGGCTGAAGAGGTTAATGTAGGTTTTGTTAATAACAATTAAAATCTACAAAGTAACTCAAGTGTTCAAAGAATTGCAGTGGAGTACAATATGTTTTGTCTCTGAGATCTGTGGAGTAGAAGTAAAAGTATTGAAAATTGAAAATACTAATAGTAAAGTAAGAAACAAAAATAGTACAGTACTTGAGTACATGCACTTACCCGTATGTACTTTCCACCACAGAGAATAACCCATTCTGGGCTGGAACAACTATTGGTGTTTTAAACATTGTTGTAATTTAGCTATTGAAAAATCGTGTCGCAAATTTGGAAACATAGGTAGAAACATAGCTTTTTCAGAAATCTGTCAGGACGTAGAAGACATTTTTTGAATCTGATCTCAGGTCAGAATGGGATAATCTTAGTGTGCCATCATTGCTCCCCCCCCCCCCCCCCTCAGTGAACTCAATTCAACAGTAAAGGCTGTGGCTCTGGGTTCTTCTCAAAGTGCTGTTCTTATCTGGACCCCCAGCTTTGTCTCTCTATGTCTCTGTGTCTGTAGAACCAACACTTAGTGGACCTGCAGGCCGCGCTGAAGCAGAGCAGGCTATATTACACACCTCCAGGTCACCTATATCTGCTCAGCCTTTCATGGAATTAGATCTAGGTCTCTCTGCCTTCAACACATTACCAGCCCAAAGCACACCGTGGCTCCCAGCCCAGACCTCACACTGTGGCCCCACATCTCTTTCCAACCCTATCCAATTTGTCAGCGGGGGAAAAGGGGTGTCAATTCTTTGTATTTATTCTTGTCTCCACCAGGCCGAAGGCATGGGGAGAGTTTTTTTTATATAGTGTCAACAACACAGACAATAAGTAAAGACTGAAGTAAATCTAAACAACCAAATGGTTATGATACTTTCTCAGTAACTAATCATCGGTGTGGAGTGGACGATTATTAGTGGAGGATGAATACTATATATATATTAATGCTGGGCCGTTATCGGCGTTAACGTGCTGCGTTAACGCGAGAATATTATCGCGCGTCAAAAAAAATATCGCCATTAATCTATTCTCAAAGTTGGGTCTGGGAGCTGCGTCTGCATTGACTGCATAAAGCGAGCAAGCTAGGAATTTCACTTTGATAGTTTTACCTGGCCGAATTACTCTGTGGGAGGGAGAAGTCCTAACCTAACAGGGACAAGGTGAAATAAATTACTCTGAGAGTGGGGCGGTAACAAATCCTAACCTAACCGGACACGGGTGAAATTAATGAACAGTGCGGCGTGCCACATCAAACGTCAGCATGCAGGACTCTGTGAACCCGGGTTTGCTTCAGGGGAAATTTCTTTACAAGAAGCTTCCCAATGGAAACCTCGACAAGAACAAGGTGGTTTGTACCCTGTGCAAAGCAGAAATGGCTTACTGTAGGAGTTCTTCAAGTCTGAAGTATCACCTAACGCACAAGCATTCCTTTGCGTTGGTTGATGATAGCGAAGCTGCCGGCGGGCCAAGCACTAATATGGCTCCGGGGAAAAGTGTTCGTCAAACTACAATGTTGGAGTGCAACCGTGGCAAGCCCGTCAGCCCAACTCTATCAGCCAGGCTAACTAACCTCCTAGCTCAGTGGATTGCCATCAACTGCCGGCCTATCAGTGTGGTTGAAGATGATGGGCTCGAGCTTCTTCTCCAGGCGGCCACAGGCGACCCATCTTACAAACTACCTG
Organism: Protomyctophum parallelum; assembly: GCF_964188405.1. Lineage (NCBI taxonomy): Eukaryota > Metazoa > Chordata > Actinopteri > Myctophiformes > Myctophidae > Protomyctophum > Protomyctophum parallelum. Next base: position 36,207,545 of record NC_139699.1, read on the forward strand.
CAAGACGAACTATCACAAGGAGAATCCATGACCAGTACGCCCCAGAGAAAGCTGCGAAAGATGAAAAGTTGGCCGGGGCGGCGTGTGTAGCACTGACTGGGGACCATTGGACATCTGTCAAAAACGACAACTACCTTGGCGTTACTGTACACCTCATCGATGTCAGCTGGGAACTTCACTCGTTCGCCTTAGGTACGTTATGTAATTTAAATTAATTTACCACGGTGAAGTTGGTCTCGGGCTGGATACCCAGCCATCCTGGCTGAATATCCAACCTGAAACCAACCCCACCGCGGCATGTAATATCGCTAATTCAGCCTAAAATTTACACAGCTTTAGCTAACGTTATCAGGGATCGATTGATTTATTTTACCACCAGCCAACATTATACGTTTGCTAGCTAGCCCCAACAACGCCAGCCTGCTAATTGTAAGTTTCCTATAAATAGCAAACTTATTCTGATCTACTTTGTCTCTCCTATAACGTCAGGTGTGATTAAAACAGAGGAGCGTCACTTTGCAGAAGCGTGTGCCAGACAGTTTCTCGACGTCGCTAATCAGTGGGGCATATGTGAGGGGTGGGACGCCCCACTGGAGGTACAGTAGGAGAGGGAATAGGAAACCCCAGTACCGATGGAGGTACAGTAGGAGAGGGAATGGGAAGCCCCAGTACCGATGGAGGTACAGTAGGAGAGGGAATAGGAAACCCCAGTACCGATGGAGGTACAGTAGGAGAGGGAATAGGAAACCCCAGTACCGATGGAGGTACAGTAGGAGAGGGAATAGGAAACCCCAGGGTTGGGATTGGGACGCCCCACTGGAGGTACAGTAGGAGAGGGAATGGGAAGCCCCAGTACCGATGGAGGTACAGTAGGAGAGGGAATAGGAAACCCCAGTACCGATGGAGGTACAGTAGGAGAGGGAATAGGAAACCCCAGTACCGATGGAGGTACAGTAGAAGAGGGAATAGGAAACCCCAGTACCGATGGAGGTACAGTAGGAGAGGGAATAGGAAGCCCCAGTGTTGGGATTGGGACGCCCCACTGGAGGTACAGTAGGAGAGGGAATGGGAAGCCCCAGTACCGATGGAGGTACAGTGGGAAAGGAATAGGAGACCCCAGTGTTGGCCCACAACCTGCACTGCACTTCCTGCATGACACTGGATGGGAAGAGAGTGGTTTTTCCAGGGGCAAGCGCGTGTGGCCTGGTTCTGAGATTACCACTACATCCTGTTTATATCTCCCAGGTCCTAAGGTCCCACCCCTCACACATAGCTGAAAAGATCACCACCATTGGAACCGACAGCGCTCCCAACATGATAGCAGCAGGGAGAATATTACCATTTGAGCACTTGCCCTGCGTTGCTCATCTTGTACAGAGGGCCGTTGTAATGTCACTTTGGGATGGTGGTTTTGATGGTGTACTGGCCAAGTGTCGAAAAGTGGTCGGACATTTCAAACACAGTCCGGCTAACTCAGACGAGCTGAATGCCCAGCAAGCATCCCTTGAACAAGACCAGGAGTCACTCATGCAAGACGTTCCAACACGCTGGAATTCAACCCTAGCGATGATCGTTTGAGGCGCAACAGAGACGCAGTGCACGCAACGCTGGCTCAGCAGACCCACAAGCTGGCCCTCCCAACACATGCTGAATATGAGAAGTTGGCAAAGCTGGAGAAACTGCTGGAGCCATGCAAGTAAGTGTGTGTTGTGCTGTGCTCTGTGTGTGTGTGTGTGTGTGTGTGTGTGTGTGGGGGGGGGGGGGGGGGGGCTGTGCTGTGCTGTGCATGTGTGTGTGTGTGTGTGTGTGTGTGTGTGTGTGTGTGTGGCTGTGCTGTGTTTGGGGCTGTGCTGTGTGTGCAACTGTGCACTGCTGTGTGTGTGTGTGTGTGTGTGTGTGTGTGTGTGTGTGTGTGTGTGTGTGTGTGTGTGTGTGTGTGTGTGTGTGTGTGTGTGTGTGTGTGTGCACACTGCTCTGTGTGTGTGTGTGGCTGTGCTGTGTTTGGGGCTGTGCTGTGTGTGTGTGTGTGTGTGTGTGTGTGTGTGTGTGTGTGTGTGTGTGTGTGTGTGTGTGTGTGTGTGTGTGTGTGCACACTGCTCTGTGTGTGTGTGGCTGTGCTGTGTTTGGGGCTGTGCTGTGTTTGGGGCTGTGCTGTGTGTTTGGGGCTGTCACTGTGTGTGTGTGTGTGTGTGTGTGTGTGTGTGTGTGTGTGTGTGTGTGTGTGTGTGTGTGTGTGTGTGTGTGTGTGTGTGTGTGCGTCCTGCTGTGACATTGTGGCGTCGTTTTTGGTGTCAACTCACCCCTCTTAATGTGTGTGTGTGTGTGTGTGTGTGTGTGTGTGTGTGTGTGTGTGTGTGTGTGTGTGTGTGTGTGTGTGTAGGTACGTCACTGAGCTCCTTGGTGGGGAAAAATATGTCTCCTGCTCTGTCGTTTTACCTGCCCTGTGTCATCTCCTGCGAGCAATGAAGATCTCTGATGATGATCCTGCCTACATTGTGCGCTTCAAGACTGCCTTCATCAAAGACCTCAACCAGCGGAGGGAGAAAACAAACCTGGAATGGCTGAAGGTATGTGACACTGACCAGAAGATAACTGTATTGTCTGACCATTATAGACTGTTAAGCCAGTAGATTGATCAATGGATAGATGAATGAGTCATGAAGAAATATGGAGGATTTTGAAAGTTACATTTTCTAACATCCATCAATCTTTATTTTATTTTTCATCAAAAGGTGGCCACTGCTCTGGACCCACGCTTCAAAGATCTCAAATGCCTGCCCAAAGCAGAGAGGGAGCCAGTGTGGGGAAAGCTGAGTGACTTGGTGAGGGCAGAAGAACCTGCTCTGCAGCCGCCCAGGGAGGAGAACCCTGAGCCACCTCAAAAGAAGACAGCCCTACTGCTGATGGGATCAGAGTCAGAGTCAGAAGACGAGATACCAGTAGTAGACAATGTTGTAGAGAGGTACAAGGTAGAGCCCAGTGCCAGTTTAGATCAGTGTCCACTGAAGTGGTGGTCAGAGCACACTGCTGTTTATGGTAATGTGGGCCCACATTGCCCAGAAGTACTTGGGGACTCCTGCCACAACTGTCCCATGCGAGAGACTGTTCTCTTTAGCAGGCCACATTGTACAGAAAAAGAGATCTAGTTTGTCACCAGACAATGTGAACAAGCTGGTGTGTCTGAGTGACTGGTGGAAGAAGGAGAGGTAGAGGTTGGACTCAGGTCATGTCACAAAGCTACTGACTGTAAACAGTTCTTCATCACCTCTAGGTTTACAGTTTAATTAATGTAATATCCCAGAAAAGGGGGTTGTTCTTGCACCAACTGTTTCAAATTGCCTGTATGGTAACGTGTTTATGGTTATTCGTGTTTAACTGAATAAACAATGTATAACACACGTACATCGTATTGAACATTATTATATTTTCAATTCATTACCAATTATGATAGGGCTCCTGGTCTAATGGGCCACGTGGCCCGTTCAAGGATGTACTTCTGGTCATTATTCAGGTAGCGCACACATATTTGCAATGCCTTCGGCAGAGTTCAAATGAGCCATTTTAATCTAGATTAATCTAGATTAACTCCAGAATTGCAGTGAGATTAATCTAGATTAAAAAAGAAAATCTATGCCCACCACTAATATATATATATATATATATATATATAAATATATATATATAAATATGAATTATTTTATGATTTTTTTTGTGGCATTCGCCTTTATTTCCTTTTTTTATGGAGGGACAGACAGTAGGCTGACAGGAAATGGGGAGAGAGATGGGGGGATGACATGCAGTAAAGGTTGTCGGGATCGGGAGTCGAACCCACGGCATTACCAGCCAAGGTACCTGGACTGCTGAGCCAAAGCCCAGGGCAAAATATGAATAGTGAAAATGCCATAGAATCTCTGTGCAGCGTTAGAGTCAGTGTCACTGTGTGTACGGTATATCATATACTGGTGTTACTACAGGGGATGACTCAACCGCTGGAAACAGACCACAAACACACACCCATGTGCGCACGAATCCACACACGCACGCAGAAACAGACCACAAACAAACACCCATGTACGCACGAATCCACACACACACGCACGCACGCACGCACAGCACTGATACGGTGAAAAACCGTCATCTCTGGCCAAGTTCACTGCTCAATGAGCCTCTAATGACTAATTGGATCCTAGTATAATTTAATGGAAGGAACCTGTTCAACCCCAGAAATCCGTTTAATCCATTATGTGAATTTATCATCCTCTCGCGTGCGTGAGTGCGTGTGTGTGTGTGTGTGTGTGTGTGTGTGTGTGTGTGTGTGTGTGTGTGTGTGTGTGTGTGTGTGTGTGTGCGCGTGCGTGCGACAGGCTATATATAGTACAGTATTATGTGGTTCTACTGTGAATGTTGTTATGGAGGAGAGATATCCCTGCTGATGTCTCATGGCCTGTTATTGTTCTCTTATTGTGTTGTTGTGTGAAGCCTATGGAAATGTGTTTTATTTTTATTTATTTTATATATATATATATATATATATATTATTATTTTTTTATCCCACGATTTTGTAACCCATTTTCACCCCTGTGTCAATCATCTAATGTGATCCTGGGCTCTACACACCCTCCGCCAACCTAGTCCCCATATGGGGGACAAGGGGAGAGCAACGGACTTTAACTCATGCTTCCTTCATGCCTGAGTGTCCAAGTTGCTCCTTTACACCTGACAGGGGGGAGTTTCCCTGGTTGGACGTAGCGCGTGGAAGGAACACGTTATTCCAACCAGTTCCTTTCCCCTCCATCAGGCGCCCCGGCTGGCCAGGGGGAGGCAGTTTAGAGACCAGTTCCTTTCCCCTCCATCAGGCCCCCCGGCTGGCCAGGGGGAGGCAGTATAGAGACCAGTTCCTTCCCCCTCCATCAGGCGCCCCGGCTGGCCAGGGGGAGGCAGTTTAAAGACCAGGATTACTGCATGTTTTTTGTGAGGGTACCTCACCCTATGTGGAAATGGGTTTTATATTGTGACTAATATTAGTTGTGCATGCTGTATCGACATACATGATCTACGTACATTGTAATTTGTAAATGCCTATATGCAATCCTCTGGAAACCTCTCTACTGTTAACTGTGAAATTAAATGTAGGCCAATAATAATATTGAGCATATACTGTAAGAATTGTTAGGCTACTGTACGCCTTGTATGAGTTTGGCTGAGCTTTCCTGTGCAGACTTCCACTCTCCATGACATCACAAAAAAAGTGCATGTTGAATGTTGAGGGTGGGGCAGATTTAGCGACCTACAGTATGTGTGTAGTTATGAAATATTGTTCATAAGGATGCCAAATATTCTAACATTTAAGTGGCCTATACTGCCCCCCCTACCTCCTCTCTCACTCACTCACACACACACACACGCACGCACGCACGCACACACACAAAGCGGGGTGTGGAGGAGGAAATAAGGAGCCTTGTTTACATAAATCCTTTTATATAACCGTCACAAACACACGCCTGGAGTCACGTATACGTTACGTGTCCGCTGACAAGATTAAAGGCTTTTTTTCTGGCACTGTATGCATACGGTAGAGGAGTAGAGAGAACTGATTCGACACACTTAAAACTAAAAGCAAATAGACTATAGAGGACTCGCGTGAATCATTGTAATTATAGTCAGGTGTGCAAGAAATTATGATGTTCTACCCGGTGCAGAATATCAGCCTACAGACACACAGGCTGCATGCATTGATTCATAATATCAGCCTACAGACACACAGGCTGCATGCATTGATTCATATTGATAATATCAGCCTACAGACACACAGGCTGCATGCATTGATTCATATTGCATGCATTGATTCATATTGCATCACTCGGACTCGGACACTCATTTTCCTCCGTCGGTCCAAACACTGTAACACAGTGATCTGATAGGCATCAGCAGCTGTTTTAACTTTCCCTCCTCAGACACAATCAGTCCGAGATATACCGTCCAGTCCACGTGTTTATATAGCACGATAAAACTTAACGCATGCATTCAGCAAAACCAACGACTGCGTCCAATTCCAATCACAATCAGTCACAATTAACAACCGCTTGGACATTCATGCACTTTTTTATTTTTTTCTTCCCTTGTTTTATACAGAGCACATGCTAGACAGTCTCAAAAACAAATGTGTTCGGTTATAGCCTCGTTCGGTCTGTCTGTTGTCATTGTTTTGTGGAAGAAAACGTGTGTGTGTGTGTGTGTGTGTGTGTGTGTGTGTGTGTGTGTGTGTGTGTGTGTTTAGAAAGATTCAAAAGATTTTTCAAAAATAGCAGACAAGCTCGTAGCGGCGCGCTATGAGCTTGTAGATCTGCTATTTTTCAATAGCTAAAGCATGACATAATGCTTTACTTAAAACACCAAAAGTGTGTTTTCCGGTGTGTGTGTGTGTGTGTGTGTGTGTGTGTGTGTGTGTGTGTGTGTGTGTGTGTGTGTGTGTGTGTGTGTGTGTGTGTGTGTGTGTGTGTGTGTGTGTGTGTGTGTGTGTGTCGTATGGATGCTGAGGAGAGGAGAGCGCATACAGTGAAGAAGTAAAGACAAGTTAAACACCAGCCGGTCCATAGAGTATTGAAAGGTCCTACCTGATCACGTTAAACACCAGCCGGTCCATAGAGTATTGAAAGGTCCTACCTGATCACTTTAAACACCAGCCGGTCCATAGAGTATTGAAAGGTCCTACCTGATCACTTTAAACACCAGCCGGTCCATAGAGTATTGAAAGGTCCTACCTGATCACGGCTGTGTCTCCCTGTCGGATGGTGATGTTATCCGTGGCCCGCTGCATGTCAACACTCCGGACGGGGAATCCTGTGGGAATGAGACACAGGAGTCTGAAAAAGGACGCCTGCAGTTGTCTCCAACACGGTGATGATCTCCGCCCGACCTGCATGTTTAACGACAGTCCGTTTGACGCGCGGCGCGTCAATATAGATCCAACGATAACGGACTTCTCACAATGTCAAATATATGTCCCAAAAAACTCCTGGATAGGTTACGTTAGACTATAGGCTACTGTACATCCGACGCAGCAGCGTGTACACTACAGGTTGTTATTCAGTGCAACTAAAGACCAATGAAGTGTGTGTGTGTGTGTGTGTGTGTGTGTGCGTGTGTGTGTGCGTGTGTGTGGTCTTTTATAGTTCCACGAATGGACTGCGCTGCTTGCCTTCTATGGGGCAGACCAGCAGAGAGAGAGAGAGAGAGAGAGAGAGGGGGGGGGGGGGGGGGGACTCTCTCCCTTCATGACACCGTGAGACTCTCCCTATTGGTTGTCAGGACAACAGCACCTCCTCCTGGGGGGGAGGGTCCCTGCTTATTGTGGGACATTAACTGGAGGACAGAGAAGAATGGATGAGACGATTTACAGTTTTAGGTGTGCAATTACCAGAGTATTGTTATTATTATTATTATTATTATTATTATTATTATTATTATATTTTAACCCATTCTGACCTGAGATCATATTCATACGAGGTTTCCACTGGACACACACTGGTTTGATTAACCCATTCTGACCTGAGATCAGATTCTATAAATGTCAGTCGTTCTTCGATTTTTCAAAAATAGCAGACCTACAAGCTCGTAGCGTGTATGAGCTTGTAGATCTGCTATTTTTTAATAGCTAAAGCATAACATGATGCTGACACCAAAATGGGTTCACGTTCAGAATGGGTTAAGTAGAATAATACAAGTAGTTGATGATAATTAATTGATATATAAAAAATATATACAAAATATATTTAATATTTTAAAGATTTTATATCTTCATAACCATTTTGTGACCGCTCCCAGTATTTCCAACGACAAGTCGGCACTATTGAAGCTTTACAATAGACCGAAATAGCTTATTTTTTAATTAATCCAAAAAGAAATCAATCGAATAATCACTAGGAATTCAACATTGTTGTTGCAGCCAAATTTTGGTCACAATCTGCAGCAAAACACATTTAGAAACTCGATTTGAAACTCACTTCAACAAATCACTCTCCCATTTAAAAAATAAAACCATAATTCACTAGATGAGAAAAGAGAAGACTTGTTCTTGCTTAATGTAAGTCGCTCTGGATTAAGAGCGTCTGCTAAATGCCTAAATTGTAAATTAAGACAGATGTAATAATAATCAGTCTGTGATTATTATGTACTAGATTAGTGATGATAGATAGTTAGACATGTTTACTAAATTACTACACAGCATCACAGTGCAGACAGAGAGACAGCTGTTGATAGTCGATCTACACACCCCGACAGGGGTCTAAACATAGCGCTGTCATCCATATGAGAGACGTTTAAGTAGGCCTGACGTCGAAAAAAGTCTTCTGAAAGAATATATATTCAAAGATTCAAAAGATTTTTCAAAAATAGCAGACCTACAAGCTTATAGCGCGCCACTCGGTGGCGCGCTATAAGCTTGTATTACCACCGCTGAAGTGCCCTTGGAGAAGGCATTGAACCCCTACCATGACATGTTCTATGAGCAGGGCCTGGCTGTAAACAAGTTCTTGAGCTTAGTCCAATTACCCTGCAGGGTAAACATAGTACCTTTCCTTTCCTTAGTCCAGTTACCATGGGTAAACTTAGTACCTTTCCTTTCCTTAGTCCAGTTACCCTGGGTAAACATAGTACCTTTCCTTTCATTAGTCCAGTTACCCTGGGTAAACATAGTACCTTTCCTTTCCTTAGTCCAGTTACCCTGGGTAAACATAGTACCTTTCCTTTCCTTAGTCCAGTTACCCTGGGTAAACATAGTACCTTTCCTTTCCTTAGTCCAGTTACCCTGGGTAAACATAGTACCTTTCTTTTCCTTAGTCCAGTTACCCTGGGTAAACATGGTACCTTTCCTTTCCTTAGTCCAGTTACCCTGGGTAAACATGGTACCTTTCCTTTCCTTAGTCCAGTTACCCTGGGTAAACATAGTACCTTTCCTTTCCTTAGTCCAGTTACCCTGGGTAAACATAGTACCTTTCCTTTCCTTAGTCCAGTTACCCTGGGTAAACATAGTACCTTTCCTTTCCTTAGTCCAGTTACCCTGGGTAAACATAGTACCTTTCCTTTCCTTAGTCCAGTTACCCTGGGTAAACATGGTACCTTTCCTTTCCTTTTTGGCATGGCCAGTCTAATATAACTGCGTATAATAGATATTAGTCTGGAATCTGTGTGTGGATTTCCAAGAGGCGGGGGGAAAAAAGCCTCTTGTGAGAAACGCACGTGCCCCATATTTGTCTACTGAGCCCCGGTTGGTGCCCCACGACTTCGGGGGCAGGGAAATCCAATCACAACCGACTAGTGGGGCTGGACAAAATGTTCCCATGAGGGCTATATTTAATTTTTGCACTGGCAGATTTGTCTGTTTTTTCCGGGTCATGAACTTGAGCTCAATCATGACAGACATGGAGACGAGACACAGATCAAATGAAAACGTAACTGAACCATGTTAAAGGGGGTGTGAGATGTGAATATCCAATCCAATCCACTTTTATACAACAAGGTTGAAACAAAGTGCTGTACACAAAGAAATACTAGAATATCAAGAAAAAAGCAACAATAAGAACAACAGTACATAAACAGGGCAACATAAGGACACAATGCAGTGGAAGCAGAAACTCTTAATCAGTATATGTTCAAATGCCAAGGAGTACAAGTGAGTTTTCAGACGTGATTTAAACACAGGCAAGGTTTGAGAAGCTCTGTCTGACATGAGGTGGAAGTTCATTCCACAGTGTGGGTGGGTGCTACAACAGAAAATGACCTATCCCCCCCGGGCGGGATTTCAGCTTTGATTTAGGGATCTTGAGAAGTGACTGGTCAGTCGACCTCAGGAATAGAATCAGAATAGTCAGTCGGATCAGTAGTGTGATAGATGTGTAAAAATAGTGTGTATGTGTGCAGAAACAAAGTAATGAATCAACTCACAAAGGAACCAAAAACAAACAAACAACAAAATGTTTTCTGTGTAGGAGGGAGAGGCGCAGAATGGCCTTGACCAGCCTGCTTATATACTCCAGTCCACAGGGGCGGCCTTAGGAATCACATTTTACCATGTTATTTACATAAAATAGGTGTAACTTTACTAACATTAACATTGTAGGAGAGAGCAAGGCAGTGAGTGAGCGAGAGAGAGAGAGAGGGCCAAGAGTGGCGGGGGTTGACTGAGGGGACTTCAGTCCACTGTACACTCTTGCTTCGTGTCCCAGGTTGGCTTAAGGCCTATTCATAGTCTGGATTTTCGGTGGTAAGGTGACCACCGCTCCGGTGGTGAGCTGACCACCGGAGCTGAAATAATGTTGAGCGGTGGTGAGTAAAAACAGAGAGAAGGGCTGGAGCGGTGGCGGTGGTTTGCTCTTCACCGCGGCTCGTGACGTCATGTTGTAGTTCGGTGGTCACCCCACCACTGTAAAACCAGACTATGTATGAGCCTTAGGGGTCGATTTAGGACTTCTATTTTACTTACTTCTATATTACTAATCTAATTACAGTATTATGATCTGGGGGCGTGTAGTATGTCATATTGCAATTTTGGGCATGTTAAGAAGCGCTTTTGACACCCCGCGGAGTGCGCAAAACGGCCTTGAATTAGTCATGGGTGTGTTTAAGGCGTGTTTGAGACGTACCCAATCAACATGTCCGTACTATTCTCTTTACCAGTCAGCTGATGTCACATACGGAATGCGCACTTTGGGGATCGTGGTATGACATTTCTTCAGGCTGGCACCATAGAAGACATGACATGCCTTTGTCACATTTGGGTTAATTATTCCTATTGCACTGCATGCTGTCACCTTTATGCCTCAAAAGAACAGACCCACCTTTCAGATCGGAATGGAATTGCGAGTAGATAGCAGCATATTGGCAAATTGGCAATCCATGCGTAATTAATTAATTCGATAACGATAGAACCATGTACCATACAGCGAATGAAAGCAAGATTCCTAAGGAATATGGAGATTTTTACATTTAATAAAACGGTTGAGAAATGAGAGAACCATGAGTGTTTATAGGCTAATATCAACGTTTTTTTATGAAAGACCAAACGGGCTGTGAACTTGAAGAGCTCAATCACCATCCCGACACGGAAGAAATATAGCCTAGTGCATGCATGTATATGCACTGTTGCACTTGCACACAGTTGCCTACACACGCTCTTTATTTGTTTCTATTGAAAAACACCAGTAAAATAACGTTTATTATATTTTATTTCATTCAAGTCACGACGAAGGAATGAGTTGAATGCGTGCTGCGTAATGCTGTGGCCCCGATGGTATGGTCTTCGCTGAGTTCGCTCGTAGCATTTTATTGAAGAAGACTTGAATCGGGTGTGATACAGCATATGAAAGCACATTTCCCACGGATTATGGATATGTTTTTATTTATTTTTAAGGTTGAGAAATGAAAGAATTATGGCCGTTTCTAATCTCAACATTTTTTTAAAAAAGACGCAAAACTGCCATGTCTCATAGAAACAAGTAAATAGGTCTATAAAAATAAGCGCATATAACAGGGGTCTGTAACCTATTTTAAATGAAGTGCCATGTTTTTATTTTCTAAATAGTGAGTCTGCCATATCCAGATTAATTTGAATGACACCACATTAAAATAAAAAAACATATTTTGATTGTCCACAAATATAAAGTTCTTCCTTCTTTTTAAATATGTTCTTGCACATTGTTATAATGATCATTATATATCCCCCTGCAGTCAGAGTTCATAGTTTTAATGAATGAATGTGATGCATTGTGAGCTGGTATAAGGCGTGGATTAGCGTTTTTGCATCGTCCAAGGACAAATAGGCTCTGATTCGTGCAATATTTCTAAGGTGAAAAAAGGCAATCTTGGTAACATGATTAATGTGTGAATTAAAATTCAATTCAGAATCAATAATAACCCCCAGGTTCTTTACTGTACTGCTACTTTCTACAGTCGGGTTGCCAAGTCTGCTTATTATTGATTCTTTCTGCTCACTAGAACCGATTATGAGAACTTCTGTCTTATCCTCATTTAGCTTGAGAAAGTTCTCACTCATCCAACATTTGATGCTAGACAGACAGGTCAACAGCGGGTCTATAGCACAGGGATATATAGTAGAGAGATATAGTTGGGTATCATCAGCATAGAAATGAAAATTGACTCCGTGATTGGTAATGAGTTCGCCCAATGGCAGTATGTACAAGGAGAAAAGCAGAGGGCCAAGAATCGAGCCCTGTGGAATACCAGAACTGATGTCGTGTTTGTCTGAGTCAAACTCGGCTAGATTGACAAAGTAACTTCTGTTTGATAGGTAGGAGGAAAACCAGGACAGGGCCGTACCAGACAGGCCTATCCAGTGCTCCAGACGCTGTATTAAAATTGAGTGATCAATCGTGTCAAATGCAGCCGTTAGATCTAGAAGTAAGAGAACGGATACATGTTTCTTGTCAGCAGACACCCTAAGATCATTCATTACTTTTACAAGTGCTGTTTCTGTGCTGTGACCTTTCCTAAAGCCAGATTGGAATTTGTTGTGGACATTATTGTTCTGTAGAAACACATCCAATTGATGGAAGATGCATTTTTCTAAAACCTTGCCCAGAAAGGGTATAGATTTCAAATGGGTCGATAGTTACCCAAAAAAGCGGGATCAAGATTGTGTTTCTTGAGTAGGGGCCTAAGTTCTATGTGACTTATTTATACCAGTAGGGGGCACCAGAAACAGAGAGAGGGGTATTGCTGTGCCTGCTAATGAGAGAGAGAGAGAGAGAGAGAGAGGGGTGCAATTCCCCCCCCACACCCCCCGTGTGGGGGGGGGGGGGGGGGGTTGCACCACTCAGTTCACACGGGTGTAATCTTTAACTATTTGTTTGGGTTTGAAGTATTCTGGTCTCTGGCGTGCTGGTGTGTTGATTCCATTTTGCTTTCTGTGTACCAGATAAAATGGTAAATGGTGCATTTATATAGGGCCTTTATCCAAAGCGCTTTACATAGATTGTGCATTACATTCACCCATTCACACACACATTCATACACTGATTGCGGCGGAAGCCATGAAAGGTACCAACCAGCACATCGGGAGCAATTTGGGGTTCAGTGTCTTTGCCCAAGGACACTTCAACATGTAGACAGGAGGAGCCGGGATTCGAACTGCCGACCCAGGGATCATTGGACGACCTGCTCTACCTCTTGAGCCACAGTCGCCCTTAAGAGTTTTGTTTTTTCTGTAGGCTGCAGAGTTTCGCGATTATTATTTTTTTGGCAGAAGGAAAAGGAAAAAGAAACTAACAATAACAATAAAGGACCAAGTCCTTTCAGGACTCCTTGGTCCTTTAAATAAAAAAAGATCATAGAAATAAATATACAATAAAGAGAGTTCCACCGTGTTCAGTTTGGAACATACAGACAAGAGCATGTGAGCGGACCGGAGCACGAGCGGAGCGGGGGGATTTTGACGTGAGCGCGGAGTGGGTTTTTAAATGGGTCAGATTGACTTCCGGAGCGAGAACTGTCCTCCGCTCCGAGCCGCTCAGTGCACACGGCACGGCACTGTGCAAGCTTGGCTAGCAGTTTACATCAATCATTGTCTCTCAAGCAGGCCCGGCACAACGGGGGGGTAAAGGGGATGTTTGCACCCTTAAATCAACCTCTTTGCCTTTGTGCCCCCTCAAAAATCTCAATTGCCCTCTCAGTCATTTCATCCTGGCGCCGGGCCTGCTCTCAGACTCAAGCCCAGCCCCATACGCGTAATCTGCTTCACGGACTGTCCATGAGAATAGACATACAAATCACCAATGCACCGCTCATGGCGTGTCGACAGTTTACATATCTGTTCTTTTGGATTTGGACACATGACGATGGGCTACAACAGAGCATGTGAGCGCGAGCGCGAGCGGAGCGAGGAGTGGAGCGTGTGGATTTTGTTACATTCTTAGGTTACGCATGTTTCATGATAAATGCTTTTTATGTGATGCATTCCCATGCTTTTTGTTCTTGCTTAATGTAAGTCACTCTGGATTAAGAGTGTCTGCTAATTGCCTAAATTGTAAATTGCTACAGCGTTCCCTAACACTGAGCTGTGTTGTATTTTGAGGCTGTGTGTGTGTGTGTGTGTGTGTGTGTGTGTGTGTGTGTGTGTGTGTGTGTGTGTGTGTGTGTGTGCGTGTGCGTGCGTACGTGCGCGGAATGTGCTCAAGCTGACTGGCTGAGCACGGAATGTGATGTATGGTGATAACAGTGCCACTCACGTCACGCGGGTGTGATATTTTTCTCCATATCGCTGTGTGAGAGACAGTCCACTGAGCAACTCAAAGTGAGGCTGAATGACAAGCATTTTGCATTCTGGCTCTTTGAGGGGAGTTAGCGCCCCCTATGGCCAGCTTGGTGTGTTTGTGTGTTCTCAGGGGCGGCCTTAGGAATCTGGAGGCCTGTATAAAGGCCCCCATATACCTATGACATCATTATTTTGTTGAGGCCCCCCTAAAGGGTGGAGGCCCGTTTCAATTGAAACTGGTGAAACATACTTAAGGCCTCCTATGACTCCAGAGCAGTGGTTCCCAAACCTTTTCATGTCAAGGACCCCCAAATTCAGCAAATTGACACTAAATTAAACTATCATTTAGCTGGGGGACCCCCTGGAACTCCCTCAAAGACCCCTGGGGGTCCTCCACGGACCCCACTTTGAGAATCACTGCTCCAGAGGACGATTAGAGAAGGGTGATCCCGTTCCTCTACGTATGTGTAGCATTGCACTCGCCAGACCAACGCGCAACCCACCCTGCCAACCTATTGGGCTGAGCCCGGTTGGCAGGGCCGTTGCAGGCTGTGGGTCTTGGCTGGGGGACTACACATGCACACCCCTGCAGGCTGGTCCACTCCTGCGTATACACGTGAAGAGAGAACACCATTAAAATCATACGAACACACCACACACACACACACACACAATGGGATATGGGTCATCACACCAGGCTATAGTTTAAAAAGGTGAAGGCCTTCAGTTTCATCACAACGCCATCTTGTCATTATTCTACCTGCCAAACAGCAGTTGTTGGAAGTTGGAACTAGGAAGTAAATAAATACATTTAGTACTGTAAACAGTTTGAGGTATTTGTACTACTGATCTGTACTTTTTCTCCACTAGATTTATTTGGCAGCTTTAGTTTATATTATTGTTACTTTGTAGATTTGGATTATTATTATTACAAAATGAAAACATACAGTCACCACTTCAGCCCTACTGTATATATACTGTATACATTTTGGCCATTTGTATGCATTTGAAAACTTGAAATGGGACATTCTACATTTCTACTTTTGTTACTTTAAGTACATTTTGATACCAATACCTTTGGTATTTTACTCAAGTACATTTTTTAATTCCAGACTTTTACTTGTAATAACGGAGTAGTTCTACATTGCAGTGTTGATACTTTTTACTTAAGTAAAACAATCGAGTACTTTTCCCACCACTGCCAATCAGCACCTTAATGCACTGTCATCAACTAATGCTCGTCCAGGCTTAATTAACTTAATAAACGGCAACTTGACAATTAAGGTAATGTGTTTAGCATCGATCCTGTTTCAGGAAATGATTAATGCAGATCTGTAGAGTAGACTATAAAACATTTTTGTGTAAGTGTTACTATACCTGTGGTATATTTTCTTCCAGGAGTTTGTAGATTATGACCTTATTTCCCCACTCTATCAAGAACGAGAAATGAGCTCCGTTTTCCCAGGCAAAGTCCTTCTTTTATTCAATCAAGGCATGTCCCATAGTTACATCAAGTTACAAGCATTCAAGTCATCCTCTCATGGTATACCTCCAGGCCAGGTCAAGCCCTGTCCTGCCTCGCCTCCTCCGTTTTCCAACTCACCAGTCTCCCCAACCTCTCTCCCACTCCAACCTTTATACAGTACATCTCTCTCATGCCGTGGGTTGTAACCTGTTGTCCCTGTTGTCCCTGTTGTCCCTGTGTGTGTGTGTCTGTGTGTGTCCTAAACAGCTAATCAAAGACCCCCAACGGTGACAGTCCCTGTAGTACTCATAAAATGCATGCAGACAAACTGTAGCCTCCTGTCCTTATCAAACAAACAGGAAGGCCTATAGATAATATCAGACGCCCCAAGAAGGCCCACAAGGCTTCCTGCCTGTAGGACAATTGATATGCAAATAGTTACAACACTGTAATGGGATGAAGGGAGAAAGGCTTGCACTATAACTAACCAAGTATATGTATATGATTCAAATTACACGACACATCCCCCCTACTAATAGTCCTCAAGGCTATTAGTCTAAAATATGAATCATAATTTGGCTCAACATGTTTTCCTCCCCACAATCCCCAAATGTTCAAATTCCCAAAAATGTCTCAATTAACCCTGAAACCGAATCCCTTTGTAAGATAAGTACCCTCCTCCCCCCTGGGCACTGAGAATGTAAAACACAGTCAGGTTGACACAAAACTTGAAACAAAAACGAACAAAATCAAAAGCTATGTTATTTGACATCTGCTAGATAATGACCCTATCAGTCTTATCTTGCCCTGCGACTGTTTTAGACTCACATACTGTTCTTGACATAAAAGTCCTGATTTGAGAATTCCTCACAACAAATAAAACTTAACACATTAAAAGAAAACTGTATAGAATTAAACAGAATAATTAAAATTAATTCAAATATATAAATGTACCCCAACATTTTTCTATCACAGACAGGCCTGGCCAGGACTTGAATACACTCAGACACACAAACAAATACCCCCCTTGCACCTCTGACCCCCCTCCCCCCCCCTTAGTTTGTGAGTGACTTTCACAGAACAATGGACAGATGAATGGTCCTGCAGAAACCATCATCTGACCCAATGATTTGGAAAGCCACACACACACCAAGAGCTAAAACAATATTTGTCAATCAAACTGTACTATTGCAATCTCAATCTCAAGAATAAATGAATGAAGAAACCTACAGTACATGAAAATCAAACATCAATACATCAACATGGAAACAATAGATTACCACTATTCCTCAGTGCACTTAGATGGAGTCTAGGAAAAGTCAGTTGTCAGATGACAGCTAGGTGACAGCTCAAAAGCTATGCTGTCAATAGCACAGAGGGGGGGCGTCTCAGTGTGCAGCCTCTTAGAGTCTCTCGTTGCGGTTTCTGATCACACTGTCCAGCAAAATGACCATACTGACCACATTTATGACAAACTCCTCTCATTCTCCAGCTTTCTGGGCTGTGACGTGTCAGTGGAATATATCCTTGCTGAGGTGCAGCCCACTGGCAGGGTGACACTGGCTGTTGACTCTGTGGTGCCCTCACTCTCCATGGCGGCACTTTTTGTTGGTCTGCGCTGTCCTGCAAATGTGTCACTTCTGGTTGAATCAGTCTCTCTTCTTGAATCTTTGTCAGCACTTCCGCTTGTAGTGACACTGTATTCTCATTCATTTGACGTACAAGGTCAACATCTTCGAGTCTTTGGAACTCCTGTTTTTTCCGGACCAGGTCGACACAGTGAGCAATATGGCCCGTGTAGGTTTCCAAAGTCATACTACCAAGTTCCACAAACTTCGCCAGTTCAGCTTGCATATCTGGGGACAAACCTTTTTCAAGTTTCCTCCGCACAGCACTACCCTCCTCCCCATTGTGATTGGCAAATTGCGATTTGCTGGATCCTGTCGAGTCCGCCCACTGCTGGTAGCATCTGTCCACATAAGCTCTCGGCTGTTCTGTGGCTCTCAGTGGGTCAATGTTGACGCTATCCGCGTTCACATTGAGCTGATAAACTTCTCTCAGAGCACGCCAGAATGCACTTCTGTGTGGCACAAAAGGATCGCTGTCATTCTCTGCATTGTCGATATATTCTCTGAGATCTGCTCTGATCAAGAGATCATTAAGAACATGCACGTTCTCCAGCTTGTCAATCAACGCTTTCATGTCACTGATAGCCAACTGATTATCCTCAATTCCCAACTGTGGGTCCTTCATCAATGCATGAAACTTCGAAATCCAATGATATGCTCCCTGCTCAAGGGGTGGCAGATGTTTCAAAACGTATGACAAGTCTGAATGGTACCATGGCATATATTTCCCTCTCATCACTGGCAGCTGAGTGACAACTGTGTCAATGTCAGGTGTGGGCATCTCAGCCCTTTTCTCCATGATCTCCTCCATGTATGCGGTCTGACGTGCTTGAGCCTCTGCCATGTCTTTCATCTTCCGGTCTAGGGTCAATGACATGGCCGCCATTGCATCCTCCCAGCCCCGTGGCACCTCCTCTTGCTGCTCTTGGCCCCGTTTTGACCGTCCCTGCCTCTTCTCCCATTGGACCAAAAACCGACTGATTTCCTCTTCTTCCCTCGACAGCTCCTCGAGACTAGTCACCAGTGCTGCCATGATGGGCTTGTTATCTTTGTAAACCTTCAGGTCGGCTTTCTGTCGTGTCTTGCATTCCCTGATCTCGATCAGCCTCTTGCGGGAAGCCTCTGCATCCAGGGCGAGTGTACCCCCATCCGCGCCATCTCCACTTCCGTCCTCCGATCCTAGTGCGCGACTGGCAGTCCTCTTCTTTGGTCTGCATGGGCGCCTGCTCAAAGCCCCCCTGGAGTCTCTCCCACGTCTCTGGCTCAAATTTGTGCGAGTGTGGGGCCTCTCCCAATCACTGCTGTCCTGTTCCAAATCCTCATCCATAAAGTTCTGTGCAGTGTCTTTGTCCCCACAATTCTCATAGAGTCGTCTCAAATGCTGTAAGTCTCTCTTCTTGCGGGCTTGAGTAGAACTGTCATCCCATTCCTCAGTGTCAGAATCAATGTTCATGTCTGTGTTGGGGCGGGCTGCCCTTCTGTAGATGTCTTCACCTCCCTCTCTGTAGCTGTGTGCAGCCTCATCATGCAGGTCAATCAAGTCGAGGACCAGATGGGCCTCTTTCATCAGAATTTCACTCAAACGTGTCTCTATAGCACGCATATACTGCCTCTGTGTCCTTAATTCACTGGTCACGTCCTCTTTCAGGGAACGTACCCGCTCCAGCTCCCTCTTAACAGAGCGTTGAGTGTCGCTGTCGTCTGGCCGTTGCTTTGATGTCCTCATGTCACTGTTCTCCATAAAGTCCACCTCAGTCTGTGCTGAGTTGTCGCTGTGACCCACAATGTCAATGCACTGGTTCTGGTTGTCTGTGCTGCAATCAGCGGAAATCTTCTCCTCCGGCAGTACTGACACAGACAATGGTGCGGAGTCTGACAATTTCCTGCTCATCTCCTCACTGACAGTAGGCCTCTGGCTCGCTCTATGTGCGACAATATGAGGACCCATTTTCACTTTTTCTTTCAATCTTCGAGTTCGACCCTCCTCACAAAACAAGTCTAAAACTGACAGTTCTTCTTTCCTTTTCATTTCTCTCTCTTTTGTCGTCTCATCTGCTCCATATTTACACACCTCTGCCTTTATAGATTCAAGGTCTTCTATCTCGAAAGAGCCCTCTTTTGGCCATGGCGGCCAACGCTTATGCCATTTTCCTGAAATGCTGGAAATATTCTTAGATGGATATTTCTTGTGCACAATTTGCACTGGAGTACGCTTTGTGGCCATAACTACTAAATTGTAGCTAATCTCACTAACTGTTACTCATTCTGGGTGACACACTCACGCATGCATGTCTCCTCACCTCACACAGTCACAGACACGCATACTCATTTGCATACTGGCATAGAATGAGTAGATAGTCAACAAACTCACTCAAGGAAAACATGCAATACTTTCTTATCCCCGTTCACACAGGAAAGTGTAAAATAAAGAAATGAGATAGACAAACTATACTTAGTCTGCAATTTAAGAAATTATAATGCCTCTATGTTCTTTTAGACTGATTTAGGGAAAATACCCCCCTTGATCACTTCAGTGACCTGACACCAGCCTGTCAAATGTACTCACTATCTCATTTGCATTTAAGCAACCGTGCCAGTGGTTTCGTCCCTAAGGTCAATTTACTTATATGCAGACTATACATTTTGACTAAAATAAACCTGTAGGCTTAACAATCCAATTTAACCTATCTAATTTTACAAAAGATCAATGAAATATCCTCTAAATGTGAAATGTATTCTCATACTAAACTCAAAATTTAGATTTAACCCCAAATTAAAGCCAATTTAATTTTAAACCTGAACTAAACCCCCAATGTAATGTATGTAGTATGTAATACTCCCCCCTCTGAAACTTGTTTCACATGTTTCAGAAATATCTAAAAGAAACCAATTAACGCTTTACAAAAAACCAGCCCAAATTTAAACCACCCAAGTAAAAAATTAAATCCTCCCCCAGCCCTCAGCCCTTGAGACAAAGGAAGGCCTCCACTAAACCAGGAGAGCAACGCGAAACAATGAATAAATGCCAAACCACACCCAAACAACGTGTAAGTCACTGAACAACAGCAATTTATACAGCCAAGACCGCACAATTAAAAATAGCAACAAAAGACTTGATTGAGAACTATTTGGCATTCAATCACAGCTCACAATGATCCACCAGCACTAACATATATATGAACATAGACTCACAGACAAAACTCAAACAAACCAACCACATACACACAGTCGCTCACTCATACCACGCACACACGCCCAATCCTCATACCTCTTAACACCGCGTGCACTGACCTACACTATCGCCCTAACACCTAGCTTACGAATTCTTGCCAGTCCTTGGTTCGCAGAACTCACTCCAAAAAAAATAGAAATTAAGGAAAATCCACAAAATCCTTCGCAGGTCCAGTGTTCGTGCCGCAGAATTATCCACGGAATCGAAGATCACGTCGGGCGCCAAAATCTGTGGTATATTTTCTTCCAGGAGTTTGTAGATTATGACCTTATTTCCCCACTCTATCAAGAACGAGAAATGAGCTCCGTTTTCCCAGGCAAAGTCCTTCTTTTATTCAATCAAGGCATGTCCCATAATTACATCAAGTTACAAGCATTCAAGTCATCCTCTCATGGTATACCTCCAGGCCAGGTCAAGCCCTGTCCTGCCTCGCCTCCTCCGTTTTCCAACTCACCAGTCTCCCCAACCTCTCTCCCACTCCAACCTTTATACAGTACATCTCTCTCATGCCGTGGGTTGTAACCTGTTGTCCCTGTTGTCCCTGTTGTCCCTGTGTGTGTGTGTCTGTGTGTGTCCTAAACAGCTAATCAAAGACCCCCAACGGTGACAGTCCCTGTAGTACTCATAAAATGCATGCAGACAAACTGTAGCCTCCTGTCCTTATCAAACAAACAGGAAGGCCTATAGATAATATCAGACGCCCCAAGAAGGCCCACAAGGCTTCCTGCCTGTAGGACAATTGATATGCAAATAGTTACAACACTGTAATGGGATGAAGGGAGAAAGGCTTGCACTATAACTAACCAAGTATATGTATATGATTCAAATTACACGACATACCTAAATACTTTGATCCATGGCTCTGTGTGTGTGTGTGTGTGTGTGTGTGTGTGTGTGTGTGTGTGTGTGTGTGTGTGTGTGTGTGTGTGTGTGTGTGTGTGTGTGTGTGTGTGTGCGTGTGTGTTAGGGCTGCAACTAACGATTATTTTCATAATCGATTCATCGGCCGATTATTTAAATGATTAATCAATTAATCGGATTACGACACTTATTTAGCTATCACTGTAAAAATATATTTTAGGTTATTTTATTTTTATTTTTTATTTTTATTTTCTAACTAGCAAAGATAATTCATTCAAAAAAAATTGATTAGCTGCTAATTAGGCTGCTATTCAAATAAAATAAACTTATAAAGCTTATTCTGAGTTCTGACTGCATACATTTGATTAAAGAATAGCTACATGTGTCAGTCTAGTCTTGCATGTGTGCAACTATCATCAGATTGTAAGGGAAGAGAGATGGCTCACTCCTCTTTAATTAGTTACACTTAACACTGGACAACTATGGTGAAGTGGGAAAACTCGTTGCAGCCCTAGTGTGTGTGTGTGTGTGTGTGTGTGTGTGTGTGTGTGTGTGTGTGTGTGTGTGTGTGTGTGTGTGTGTGTGTGTGTGTGTGTGTGTGTGTGTGTGTGCGTAACACGAGACCTGAACAGCGCCACTAGCTCCACGGGTCGGTACCGGTACTGCTACTCAGAGTTTATTCTGCTTTGACTGGTAGAGTCTGCTCAGATCGTCACTCTGTCAACGTTATTGTGACTAACGATAGGAGGAGGGAGCCCGGACAGCTCCCATCCACTATTAATGCATTTTTGACTGAAGTCGATTAAAGAAATGTCTTCTAAATCCTAACCTTTTTCTGAAAAACCCATGTTTCTATGTCAGTGGGGCTCAACCTTTTTCATGTCAAGGACCCCCAGAATGATCTCTATTGGGCCACGGACCCCCCATCTCAAAATATGTAGTTCCAGGGACCACCCAGAAGCCAATATTTTAGTTAAAAATGTTCGCTCTGAAATATATATTCAAATATTTGTGCCACATTTTCACGATTTTTCAAAAATAGCAGACCTACAAGCTCGTAGCGCGCCACTCGGTGGCGTGCTATGATGTGCTGCACTCGCTGCCCTTCAACCTACACCGAATGTCACGCAGCTGAAGAGAGGTTAACGCTACGCTACAACCCACGGTCTGAACTGGGAAGTAGAGTTTGTTTTTCAGTCCACCAATCATTGGAGATAAATGTCCGACACAGACTGACTGATCACCGACTTGTAAAACAGAGGACAGTACATGATTCATAACCCATTTAGGCCTGACGTCGAAATGAAAGAATATATATTCAAAGATTTGTGCCACATTTTCACGATAAAAAAATAAATAGCAGACCTACAAGCTCGTAGCGCGCCACTCGGTGGCGCGCTATGAGCTTGTAGATCTGCTATTTTTCAATAGCTAAAGCATAACATAATGCTAACACCAAAAGGGGTTTCTGCCCAAAATGGGATAATTACATCATTTTACCATCGCAAACCCTGGCATTTTTCAATATTTATTCACCCTAGCTCTCACTGCTCAATATGCGGGTTAAGTGTGTTGAATGTCAAGTGCTGTTTTCCCTTCAAAATAAATCCCCCCCCCAAAATGGAATCACTTTGTTTTAGCATTAATATGATATCCCACAAGCTGCCGACGGCAGTACAGTATAATGCAGAGCCAGAGTTATACAGCAGCGCTCCATCATAATTATGCTCTGCATATAACCGTCCGTCCTTTTATCAGCATTTAGTAACCGTTTCCTGAGCAGAACAACAACACAGCCTCGATGCTAATCGCAGCTGCAGTACTCAGTAAAATGTGGGACTTATGTAGGGTGACCACATGTACCTCTTTGCGTGGGACAGTCCCTCATTTCCAACACTTTTAGGCTTCCCACAAATTGAGACCCTGTCGTGACTGATGAAAGGCAATTGCATCAGTGTTCAAATGCCCTAATAGTTAGTCCCCTAATAGTTGGCCTTCTGTTGTAAAGCTCTCTCATTGTCACATTGCAAGATGTGTTTTTAAGCCTGTTAAAATAGCATAAACATAAAAATAAAGCATGATTTAAAACAAAATGTGAGACACCAGAGGAGTTTGATAATAGCCAATAGGCCTATGGTCGAATATGACATCAAGGCATTTAATAGAAACTCAAGTAGTAAGTTGCTAACCCGGTACTCCAGTATCGCTTGTGTGGGACAAGTGGGATGGGGGGGGGGGGGGGGGGGGTTACTTCTGTCCCTCAAATGAACAGTTTGGATCTGGTCACCCTAGACTAAAAAAATGCCGTAAAGACAATAGATTTAGCCTTTTTTTACCCTTTGAGGCATCCGTAGTTCAAAACTCATCGCATTGCTTCCTGCTCTAATAATAATAATAATAATAATGGATTTTATTTATAATGCACTTTACATTCTATTGAACCTCAAAGTGCTACAATGAAATGAAAACAAAACAAAAATCAATAAAAGAAAAACATAACATATAGGCTAAGGCAGAGGGCAGTTAAAAACAAATTTATGAAAAAGCTTTACTAAAAAGGTGAGTTTTAAGTCCTCTCTTAAAAGTGTCCGTAGACTGTGGTGCTCTGAGTTGTTCCGGAAGAGCATTCCACAGGTCAGGGGCCACCGAACAAAAGGCCCGGTCGCCCATGGTTCGCAACTTGGTCATGACGGGTTTGAGGAGGTTGGTGTTCGAAGAGCGGAGGTTGCGTGATGATGACTGAAGGGATATGAGTTCTTTGAGGTAGGGGGGGGGCGGTACCATGGATGCACTGATGTGTCAGCAGGGAAATCTTGTACTCGGTCCGGGATGCGATGGGGAGCCAGTGAAGTGATTTGAGGATGGGTGTGATGTGCTCTCTCTTACGCACCCTCATCAGGATCCTGGCAGCGCTGTTTTGTATGTATTGGAGCTTTCTGAGGCTCTTGCCAGGGATCCTGATGAGGAGTGCGTTGCAATAGTCCAGCCTGGAGGAGACAAAGGCATGAACCAATAAACCAATCACAGCGATTTGGCAGGCGGGTGTTTGTGGACAACAGGTTTGTGATTCGTTTACACGTGTGTCTTTCAACCAGCGTCAGTGTGCGCAACCAATAACAGCGATTGGGGGCGAGTCTTGCACACAAATTCACTTCAGTCCATCCACTTCAACTAATGGGCCTCTAATAGGTCATCATATTTGTATGTCTTTGTGACAAAATATATAGCCTACATTTGCAAACATTTCAGTGCTGAGTAGACCACGTTATATTTTTGCAACAAGAGAAGAGCCAATGCCATAATATTATTGTCATTATATGTCATTATATGTCATTTATTATAATATTTGAGCATTTGAAATATCTTCAGTCTAGACTACATTCATGATTACAGACCGTTGAATTGACAAAGTATCACTGTGGAGTGTAGAAGGCTACAGTTCTTTGTCAATGTTAATGGAGAAATACGTAGCTTAATTAATTAATGGAGAAATACGTATCTTAATTAATTAATGGAGAAATACGTATCTTAATTAATTACTCACTCAGGTATGCAGCTGCTGCAAAGGATGACGAAACCAAAGAGAACTCACTGTTGTTCCATAAGTCTAGACTTATGGAACAAAAGTGTGTTCTCTTTGGTTTATCATATCATATTTACCATGCTCTGACGAGACAATGTAGATCTACATTGTCTTGGTTTACCATGCTCTGCCAAACCGAGACAATGTAGATCTGTGTTTATTTTCATGGTAAATATGTGTTTATTTTCATGGTAAATATGTGTTTATTTTCATGGTAAATAACTAAATATGTGTTTATTTTCATGGTAAATATGTGTTTATTTTCATGGTAAATATGTGTTTATTTTCATGGTAAATATGTGTTTATTTTCATGGTAAAAATGTGTATATTTTTATGGTAAATATGTGTGTATTTTCATGGTAAATATGTGTATATTTTTATGGTAAATATGTGTTTATTTTCATGGTAAAAATGTGTATCTTTTTATGGTAAATATGTGTGTATTTTCATGGTAAATGTGTGTATTTTCCATTATGCCCTCCGTGTTGCTTTTACGCACAGAACGTAAGAACGCAGGCTTGACGAACGTGTGTCAAGCACATCAAGAGTTTTTTTATTTTTTTATTCCTGCAATGTGATCATTCAACACAATTGTTTTGTTTTGAAATCATACTGCTGGAAATAGATGCAGCCAGGTAGCCTTGTTGAAACTCTGCAATGGAATGTTACAGGCAGTTGAGGAGGTCTGATGTTAATGCCTTAATCCATTTTGGGCGGGAACCCCTTTTGGTGTTAGCATTATGTTGTGCTTTAGTTATTGAAAAATAGCAGATCTACAAGCTTGTAGGTCTGCTATTTTTGAAAAATGGAAGAACGACTGACATAGAAACATAGCTTTTTCAGAAAACTGTCAGGATGTAGAAGACATCTGAGAATCTGATCTCAGGTCAGAATGGGGAGCCGTGGATGAAAAGGTTATTATAGGGGGCACGGTGGCACAGTCGGTAGTGCTGTCGCCTCACAGCTAGAAGGTCCTGCATGGGTTTGATTCCCGCTCGGGACGCTGTGGGTGCTGGCGGCGTGTTTCCTCCTCCACGTCATCAGTGCCCATACCCGAAGGCGGGGTTGGCGAAAGGGCCTTTCTGTGTGGAGTTTGCATGTTCTCCCCGCAGTCCCCGTGTCCCCTAGGGTAGGTACCCTCACAAAAAACATGCAGTAATCCTGGTCACTAAACTGCCTCCCCCTGGCCAGCCGGGGCGCCTGATGGAGGGGAAAAGAACTGGTCTCTATACTCTATACTGCCTCCCCCTGGCCAGCCGGTGCGCCTGATGGAGGGGAAAGGAACTGGTTGGAATAACGTGTTCCTTCCACGCGCTACGTCCAACCAGGGAAACTCCCCCCTGTCAGGTGTAAAGGAGCAACTTGGACACTCAGGCATGAAGGAAGCATGAGTTCAAGTCCGTTGCTCTCCCCTTGTCCCCCATATATGGGGACTAGGTTGGTGGAGGGTGTGTAGAGCCCAGGATCACATTAGATGATTGACACAGGGGTGAAAAATGGGTTACAAAATCGTGGGATAAACAATATTAAAAAAAAAAAAAAAAGGTTATCGACAGCGGTGACCTGAGCCAAAAAACTTTGAGGAACACTGCACTAGTAACTTAGTAAGAAACACTGCACTAGTAACTTAGTAAGAAACACTGCACTAGTAACTTAGTAAGAAACACTGCACTAGTAACTTAGTAAGAAACACTGCACTAGTAACTTAGTAAGAAACACTGCACTAGTAACTTAGTAAGAGACACTGCACTAGTAACTTAGTAAGAGACACTGCACTAGTAACTTAGTAAGAAACACTGCACTAGTAACTTAGTAAGAAACACTGCACTAGTAACTTAGTGTCGTATATTAAAATACCATACAGGAGAGTAAATGTGCACGGCAGACAGGATTCGATTTTCCAC
This sequence comes from Protomyctophum parallelum, assembly GCF_964188405.1. Taxonomy (NCBI): domain Eukaryota; kingdom Metazoa; phylum Chordata; class Actinopteri; order Myctophiformes; family Myctophidae; genus Protomyctophum; species Protomyctophum parallelum. Next base: position 36,234,485 of record NC_139699.1, read on the forward strand.
AATGTTTTATTCAGAGAGTACACAGCACAGCAGCAAAGCATAGGTCCGACGGCCTTCGCCGTCGGAGAGAATGACCCCGTTTACATTGAAATCCAACTGCTTTAAACAGAGTTACAATGGCCCCTCCCTGGAAGGTAAAGGCCTTGATCCATTGTTCATCTTCTAGCATGGTAATATCCTTAGGTGTGACCCAGGATCTGAACTTAAACAAAAGGCATGTAAAACAGGCCAATGACACCTTGACTTTAAATCACAAAGACAGGCCTCTGAGACGAACTGCCTTGCATATTAAGCCAGTCAGCTAGTAATCTTAAGAAACATGAGATATGCAAAGAATGATGGTTCCCAGATACGACACATCCCCCCTTGACCATCACAAGATGGTCACATAAAAATATGGAACCATAAATTCCCTTACACCCCCCTTGACCCTCAGCTGGACAATACATTCAAGAAACCAAAAATAACAGCATTACAGTACAGAACTTCCCAAAAATGGTTTTCAAACAGACATTCAAGATTACTTGCCATAAATGATTTTCATTACAGTGGGTATACATACAATTTCGGATCAGTGGAGAATTCTCTTTGCGTTACTTCAAACTCTTATGGCTAAAAATGTTACAGGACAATGAACCATATCATATGGACCTCTCTTTGGAGACCCACATGAACACGCCGTCACTTCGTCACTTCCGACAAAGCAAAGACCAATCTCAGCTCGTACGTCTATGCGCACAAACAAAGAACAATAAGAAACTCGCATTTTAAGCCCTAGAAAACCACAAAGAGTAAAATTAAACTCTCTTTAAACACTGTAAAATTTCGGCTGCCAATTGCCTCATAATTTAATCACTATTCGGACAAATAAGTAATCTCAAACCATGAATAATGGAAAATTATTAGTAGGCTACAGTTAACTGACATTTAAACAAGACATGCCGCTTTCCGCTCCTATTGTTACAAGAGCACTTTTTTGATATGCAATAACCTACATGTTTTACTATAAACTCTGCTATTCCAATGCCAATACACAGTAAATACACAATATCAGAATAAGTCACTTCCTCGGACTCATCCTGAACAAATCACCCGTGGTGATACCCAACAAAAGAAAGCATTGATGCGCCAGAGTTTAACTATATAACACATATCTCTTGATATCTATAGGAAAATACCTCATTGACTCATAATTAGGCACATGACTCAACTTATCAAATTATACGACAAACACATACCAACATGAGGCCTATTAATTCATGTTGAACACAAACGTGACGCACAATTTGTAATCAGAGTGAAGGAAAGTTCGTCTCCCCTCCGAATTGGAAAAAGGAAAGTTCTTCTGTATGCCGCCCTTTCTAGTTTACCTCGAAATGTTCGTTCAGCTGCACGGCTCAAGGCGAGAAAAAGTTCACTGCTGTTTTCCCGCTGTCCTCGTCATCATCTCTTCTCTCCCCCCTCCCAACTCTGTTCACAACAGAGATGGGACGAAAAAGAAAAGCAAACATCTTCATCACAGACCACTGTCCGTCCGTGAAGGCCCTCAGCTTAGGTCGGTCAATCGGCCACTGCTGCTCCGTGCTGCGTCTCACTGATCCCCGCCTGCGATTGCTGTCCCCGCGCCGACGTGATGATCAAGGCCTCCGTGTGGCTGTTGCCGCTCCATCGACCGCTCCGCAGCCCACCCGTCCGGCGGCTGGTATCGGTCCCCGTTGCACAACACTCCTCATCGCGGTGGTCGTCATCATCCCCGCTGCGTATGGACAAGATCACGGTCGGATCCGCTGGAACTTCTTCGTCGCCGTTCACAAAAACTCCCCAAAAGTCCACTGGTTCTTTTGCCTGGAATGGAAAAATCCATCCCAAAGACACTTGTATTCAGGCTCCAACTTGTCGTATATTAAAATACCATACAGGAGAGTAAATGTGCACGGCAGACAGGATTCAATGTTCCACGATGTTGTTTTATTCAGAGAGTACACAGCACAGCAGCAAAGCATAGGTCCGACGCCCTTCGCCGTCGGAGAGAATGACCCAGTTTACATTGAAATCCAACTGCTTTAAACAGAGTTACAATGGCCCCTCCCTGGAAGGTAAAGGCCTTGATCCATTGTTCATCTTCTAGCATGGTAATATCCTTAGGTGTGACCCAGGATCTGAACTTAAACAAAAGGCATGTAAAACAGGCCAATGACACCTTGACTTTAAATCACAAAGACAGGCCTCTGAGACGAACTGCCTTGCATATTAAGCCAGTCAGCTAGTAATCTTAAGAAACATGAGATATGCAAAGAATGATGGTTCCCAGATACGACATTAGTAAGATACACTGCACTAGTAACTTAGTAAGAAACACTGCACTAGTAACTTAGTAAGAAACACTGCACTAGTAACTTAGTAAGAAACACTGCACTAGTAACTTAGTAAGAAACACTGCACTAGTAACTTAGTAAGCGGGGAACATAAAAGCCAGACAGAGAGAGAGGGGGTTGGGGAGAGAGGTCACTTCTTTATGGTGAAGCAGCATGAAGTACCCTGCCGTTGGTATGGAGAGCTGCACCTTGGCAGAAAAAAGGATGATGCTAACGAAAGAAGATACACTGCAAAACAGTGTATCTCAGCGATAATGCACACTTTGCGCACACACACGCACACACACACACACACACACACACACACACACACACACACACACACACACACACACACACACACACATCACCTGACGCCTTTCTTCTCCTCGCCTCGTCTGTCAGTCAGCAGAATGAACAAATAAACTACGACACTCCGGTACAGTAGGCTGTGTTGGCACTTATTATAGCAGAACTACATGTGTACGTATGTTACACACCACTTATTATAGCAGAACTACATGTGTACGTATGTTACTTATTATAGCAGAACTACATGTGTACGTATGTTACACACCACTTAGTATAGCAGAACTACATGTGTACGTATGTTACACACCACTTATTATAGCATAACTACATGTGTACGTATGTTACACACCACTTATTATAGCACAACTACATGTGTACGTATGTTACACACCACTTATTATAGCACAACTACATGTGTACGTATGTTACACACCACTTATTATAGCACAACTACATGTGTACGTATGTTACACACCACTTATTATAGCACAACTACATGTGTACGTATGTTACTTATTATAGCAGAACTACATGTGTACGTATGTTACTTATTATAGCAGAACTACATGTGTACGTATGTTACTTATTATAGCAGAACTACATGTGTACGTATGTTACTTATTATAGCAGAACTACATGTGTACGTATGTTACTTATTATAGCACAACTACATGTGTACGTATGTTACACACCACTTATTATAGCAGAACTACATGTGTACGTATGTTACTTATTATAGCAGAACTACATGTGTACGTATGTTACTTATTATAGCAGAACTACATGTGTACGTATGTTACTTATTATAGCAGAACTACATGTGTACGTATGTTACTTATTATAGCACAACTACATGTGTACGTATGTTACTTATTATAGCAGAACTACATGTGTACGTATGTTACTTATTATAGCAGAACTACATGTGTACGTATGTTACTTATTATAGCAGAACTACATGTGTACGTATGTTACTTATTATAGCAGAACTACATGTGTACGTATGTTACTTATTATAGCAGAACTACATGTGTACGTATGTTACTTATTATAGCAGAACTACATGTGTACGTATGTTACTTATTATAGCAGAACTACATGTGTACGTATGTTACTTATTATAGCAGAACTACATGTGTACATATGTTACTTATTATAGCAGAACTACATGTGTACGTATGTTACACACCACTTAGTATAGCAGAACTACATGTGTACGTATGTTACACACCACTTATTATAGCATAACTACATGTGTACGTATGTTACACACCACTTATTATAGCACAACTACATGTGTACGTATGTTACACACCACTTATTATAGCACAACTACATGTGTACGTATGTTACACACCACTTATTATAGCACAACTACATGTGTACGTATGTTACACACCACTTATTATAGCACAACTACATGTGTACGTATGTTACTTATTATAGCAGAACTACATGTGTACGTATGTTACTTATTATAGCAGAACTACATGTGTACGTATGTTACTTATTATAGCAGAACTACATGTGTACGTATGTTACTTATTATAGCACAACTACATGTGTACATATGTTACTTATTATAGCAGAACTACATGTGTACGTATGTTACACACCACTTATTATAGCATAACTACATGTGTACGTATGTTACACACCACTTATTATAGCACAACTACATGTGTACGTATGTTACACACCACTTATTATAGCACAACTACATGTGTACGTATGTTACACACCACTTATTATAGCACAACTACATGTGTACGTATGTTACACACCACTTATTATAGCATAACTACATGTGTACGTATGTTACACACCACTTATTATAGCACAACTACATGTGTACGTATGTTACACACCACTTATTATAGCACAACTACATGTGTACGTATGTTACACACCACTTATTATAGCACAACTACATGTGTACGTATGTTACACACCACTTATTATAGCACAACTACATGTGTACGTATGTTACTTATTATAGCAGAACTACATGTGTACGTATGTTACTTATTATAGCAGAACTACATGTGTACGTATGTTACTTATTATAGCAGAACTACATGTGTACGTATGTTACACACCACTTATTATAGCAGAACTACATGTGTACGTATGTTACTTATTATAGCACAACTACATGTGTACGTATGTTACTTATTATAGCAGAACTACATGTGTACGTATGTTACTTATTATAGCAGAACTACATGTGTACGTATGTTACTTATTATAGCAGAACTACATGTGTACGTATGTTACTTATTATAGCAGAACTACATGTGTACGTATGTTACTTATTATAGCAGAACTACATGTGTACGTATGTTACACACCACTTATTATAGCAGAACTACATGTGTACGTATGTTACTTATTATAGCACAACTACATGTGTACGTATGTTACTTATTATAGCAGAACTACATGTGTACGTATGTTACTTATTATAGCAGAACTACATGTGTACGTATGTTACTTATTATAGCAGAACTACATGTGTACGTATGTTACTTATTATAGCACAACTACATGTGTACGTATGTTACTTATTATAGCAGAACTACATGTGTACGTATGTTACTTATTATAGCAGAACTACATGTGTACGTATGTTACATATTATAGCAGAACTACATGTGTACGTATGTTACTTATTATAGCAGAACTACATGTGTACGTATGTTACTTATTATAGCAGAACTACATGTGTACGTATGTTACACACCACTTATTATAGCAGAACTACATGTGTACATATGTTACTTATTATAGCAGAACTACATGTGTACGTATGTTACACACCACTTATTATAGCAGAACTACATGTGTACGTATGTTACTTATTATAGCAGAACTACATGTGTACGTATGTTACACACCACTTATTATAGCACAACTACATGTGTACGTATGTTACTTATTATAGCACAACTACATGTGTACGTATGTTACACACCACTTATTATAGCACAACTACATGTGTACGTATGTTACTTATTATAGCAGAACTACATGTGTAGGTATGTTACACACCACTTATTATAGCACAACTACATGTGTACGTATGTTACTTATTATAGCACAACTACATGTGTACGTATGTTACTTATTATCGCAGGACTACATGTGTACGTATGTTACACACCACTTATTATAGCAGAACTACATGTGTACGTATGTTACTTATTATAGCACAACTACATGTGTACGTATGTTACTTATTATAGCAGAACTACATGTGTAGGTATGTTACACACCACTTATTATAGCACAACTACATGTGTACGTATGTTACTTATTATAGCAGAACTACATGTGTAGGTATGTTACACACCACTTATTATAGCAGAACTACATGTGTACGTATGTTACACACCACTTAGTATAGCAGAACTACATGTGTACGTATGTTACACACCACTTATTATAGCATAACTACATGTGTACGTATGTTACACACCACTTATTATAGCACAACTACATGTGTACGTATGTTACACACCACTTATTATAGCACAACTACATGTGTACGTATGTTACACACCACTTATTATAGCACAACTACATGTGTACGTATGTTACACACCACTTATTATAGCACAACTACATGTGTACGTATGTTACTTATTATAGCAGAACTACATGTGTACGTATGTTACTTATTATAGCAGAACTACATGTGTACGTATGTTACTTATTATAGCAGAACTACATGTGTACGTATGTTACTTATTATAGCAGAACTACATGTGTACGTATGTTACACACCACTTATTATAGCAGAACTACATGTGTACATATGTTACTTATTATAGCAGAACTACATGTGTACGTATGTTACTTATTATAGCAGAACTACATGTGTACGTATGTTACTTATTATAGCAGAACTACATGTGTACGTATGTTACACACCACTTATTATAGCAGAACTACATGTGTACGTATGTTACTTATTATAGCACAACTACATGTGTACGTATGTTACTTATTATAGCAGAACTACATGTGTACGTATGTTACTTATTATAGCAGAACTACATGTGTACGTATGTTACTTATTATAGCAGAACTACATGTGTACGTATGTTACTTATTATAGCACAACTACATGTGTACGTATGTTACTTATTATAGCAGAACTACATGTGTACGTATGTTACTTATTATAGCAGAACTACATGTGTACGTATGTTACTTATTATAGCAGAACTACATGTGTACGTATGTTACTTATTATAGCAGAACTACATGTGTACGTATGTTACTTATTATAGCAGAACTACATGTGTACGTATGTTACACACCACTTATTATAGCAGAACTACATGTGTACATATGTTACTTATTATAGCAGAACTACATGTGTACGTATGTTACACACCACTTATTATAGCAGAACTACATGTGTACGTATGTTACTTATTATAGCAGAACTACATGTGTACGTATGTTACACACCACTTATTATAGCACAACTACATGTGTACGTATGTTACTTATTATAGCACAACTACATGTGTACGTATGTTACACACCACTTATTATAGCACAACTACATGTGTACGTATGTTACTTATTATAGCAGAACTACATGTGTAGGTATGTTACACACCACTTATTATAGCACAACTACATGTGTACGTATGTTACTTATTATAGCACAACTACATGTGTACGTATGTTACTTATTATCGCAGGACTACATGTGTACGTATGTTACACACCACTTATTATAGCAGAACTACATGTGTACGTATGTTACTTATTATAGCACAACTACATGTGTACGTATGTTACTTATTATAGCAGAACTACATGTGTAGGTATGTTACACACCACTTATTATAGCACAACTACATGTGTACGTATGTTACTTATTATAGCAGAACTACATGTGTAGGTATGTTACACACCACTTATTATAGCAGAACTACATGTGTACGTATGTTACACACCACTTAGTATAGCAGAACTACATGTGTACGTATGTTACACACCACTTATTATAGCATAACTACATGTGTACGTATGTTACACACCACTTATTATAGCACAACTACATGTGTACGTATGTTACACACCACTTATTATAGCACAACTACATGTGTACGTATGTTACACACCACTTATTATAGCACAACTACATGTGTACGTATGTTACACACCACTTATTATAGCACAACTACATGTGTACGTATGTTACTTATTATAGCAGAACTACATGTGTACGTATGTTACTTATTATAGCAGAACTACATGTGTACGTATGTTACTTATTATAGCAGAACTACATGTGTACGTATGTTACTTATTATAGCAGAACTACATGTGTACGTATGTTACACACCACTTATTATAGCAGAACTACATGTGTACATATGTTACTTATTATAGCAGAACTACATGTGTACGTATGTTACACACCACTTATTATAGCAGAACTACATGTGTACGTATGTTACTTATTATAGCAGAACTACATGTGTACGTATGTTACACACCACTTATTATAGCACAACTACATGTGTACGTATGTTACTTATTATAGCACAACTACATGTGTACGTATGTTACTTATTATAGCAGAACTACATGTGTACGTATGTTACTTATTATAGCAGAACTACATGTGTACGTATGTTACTTATTATAGCAGAACTACATGTGTAGGTATGTTACACACCACTTATTATAGCACAACTACATGTGTACGTATGTTACTTATTATAGCACAACTACATGTGTACGTATGTTACACACCACTTATTATAGCAGAACTACATGTGTACGTATGTTACTTATTATAGCAGAACTACATGTGTACGTATGTTACACACCACTTATTATAGCAGAACTACATGTGTAGGTATGTTACACACCACTTATTATAGCAGAACTACATGTGTACGTATGTTACTTATTATAGCACAACTACATGTGTACGTATGTTACACACCACTTATTATAGCAGAACTACATGTGTACGTATGTTACACACCACTTATTATAGCACAACTACATGTGTACGTATGTTACTTATTATAGCACAACTACATGTGTACGTATGTTACTTATTATAGCACAACTACATGTGTACGTATGTTACTTATTATAGCACAACTACATGTGTACGTATGTTACACACCACTTATTATAGCACAACTACATGTGTACGTATGTTACTTATTATAGCAGAACTACATGTGTACGTATGTTACACACCACTTATTATAGCAGAACTACATGTGTACGTATGTTACACACCACTTATTATAGCAGAACTACATGTGTACGTATGTTACTTATTATAGCAGAACTACATGTGTACGTATGTTACTTATTATAGCACAACTACATGTGTACGTATGTTACTTATTATAGCAGAACTACATGTGTACGTATGTTACACACCACTTATTATAGCACAACTACATGTGTACGTATGTTACACACCACTTATTATAGCAGAACTACATGTGTACGTATGTTACACACCACTTATTATAGCACAACTACATGTGTACGTATGTTACTTATTATAGCACAACTACATGTGTACGTATGTTACACACCACTTATTATAGCACAACTACATGTGTACGTATGTTACACACCACTTATTATAGCACAACTACATGTGTACGTATGTTACTTATTATAGCATAACTACATGTGTACGTATGTTACTTATTATAGCACAACTACATGTGTACGTATGTTACACACCACTTATTATAGCACAACTACATGTGTACGTATGTTACTTATTATAGCACAACTACATGTGTACGTATGTTACTTATTATAGCACAACTACATGTGTACGTATGTTACACACCACTTATTATAGCACAACTACATGTGTACGTATGTTACTTATTATAGCACAACTACATGTGTACGTATGTTACACACCACTTATTATAGCACAACTACATGTGTACGTATGTTACTTATTATAGCATAACTACATGTGTACGTATGTTACACACCACTTATTATAGCACAACTACATGTGTACGTATGTTACTTATTATAGCACAACTACATGTGTACGTATGTTACACACCACTTATTATAGCACAACTACATTTGTGCGTTTCAGCCTTTCAGGATAGACCAGAGGCACGGTTTATTGTACTGTAAGGCAAAACTTCTTGTCGCTTTCCAATATGCAGAGTTAAGCTGTGCTGTGCTGTGCTGTGCTATGCTGTGTTGTGTTCAAACAAGGACAAAGGAATTAATTTTGCTGCTCATAAATGATATAGAAGCAGGAATTAAGTTAAATATATTGAACCGAGTCGTCTTGGGTGTTTTCTAGTTTGGCTCCAGGTGTTTTGAGGTATAAAATGGAACAGATGAATAAAATGGAAGGGCATTTATTAAATACAGTAGGCCTCTTCTTTTACACGATCAAAGGATTTATGGTCATGATTTACCAGGATCGTGGATGGCTTGATTCTAGTCTTACAATGATTTATATAAATATTTTTGTAATTCTATATGGGAAAAATAAATGGCCGATTTTTCAGTGGAACAAGTAAAACACCCACTGCTATGGTGCCCGATATGGATACCAATAATTTAGCACATTGATAAATATGTTTTGTATTAATAATCAGAGTCAAGTGAAGTAAAGTAGGCTACATTTACTTTAAGTACAATTTAGGCATTTAGCTAACGTTCTTAATCCAGAGGGATTTACAGTAAGCACTGTATTTAAGTACAATTGTGTTGCTTTCCCCTACTGTACAATTGTAGACAGTAGACAACTGAATGCACAATGCAATCACGTTACGTTACACAGAGATAGAGTGCATTTTATTATTCTTTTTCCAGCTTCAGTTTATTTCCATTTAATGTATGTGTTTTTGCTCAGCAATACAGACTGAATGTAGTGTTTGATTCAAAGCTGATGAATTCCCCCCCCACCACAAAAGGAAGATGGTCAGCAAAACATCCCAGAATCAATTACTGAAGACAAAATGAATGTGTGCTAGATGCAGGAGACCAAAGCATGCGCACGCACACGTGCGCTCATGCACGCATGCACGCATGCACACACGGAGTTTGCCAACACAGAGATGGTGTTGGCAATCCATCCATCCATCCATCCATCCAAGTATCTATCTATCAATAAATGCACCATGTCTCCGTCTGTCTGTGTGTAATCCACGTAACTCGAGAACCGTTCGCCCCACCGACTTCAAATTCGACACGCGCGTTCCACAGTCCACACCACCACCACAGGGGGGGGGGGGGGGGGGGGCAGTGCCCGGTGTCGGTCGGACCCACGGTTGTCCAGAACCGCCTCCCTGCCCCGGGCCTATACTTTACATAACATGTAAAGTATAGTCTACTTACATAATGTACTTTATACTTTACACCACTGCTTACTCGTCAACATGGAGTTAATTACTACTATACAGCCAGTCATTTCCCTCCATTCCCTCCAGGGAGTCACGCCCCACTCCCCTGCCTTTGTTTTTGAGCTCCAAACCCTGAACTCTTTTGTGTTTAGTTCATGTTCTGTAATGCCTTGAATGTAATGCCTTGAATGTAATGCCTTGAATGTTAAAGAAAGCGCTTGTCATGTGTGTTGCCTTGAACACTTGGAACCTAAGTAGGTTTTGGACTTATTCTGTATGTTCTGTATTTGGCCTTGTTGTGGTGTTTGGTTTTGGTTTACTGTTAACTCTGTTGTTGTTTTGGTTGTGCCTTGTTTTGTAGTATTGTTCTGTGCTTTCCTGCCTCCTCTTGTTGGTGTTTCCTGTTCTGTCTTACCTATAACTGATTATTGTATCCTAGTCACCTGTGTTCTGTTTGCCTGTTACTGTGCTGCCACACTATCAAAAAACCTGTGCACGTTTTCAGCTGCGCGCAGCTTAAAAAACGGGTTTTTAGACAGCTGGTGGATGGAAAAAAAGCTCCACTTCCGCGGACGACTTGCGCGGAGGAGAGCGCTTCCGGGAATCTGGCCGTCGCGCAAGTTGTCCGCTCCGAAGTGGAGCTTCTTTTCCGTCCACCAGCTGTCTAAAAACCCGGTTTTTAAGCTGCGCGCAGCCGAAAACGTGCGCTGTGCTATGAGCTTGTAGGTCTGCTATTTTTCAATAGCTAAAGCATAACATAAAACACCAAAAGGGGTTCCCGCCCAAAATGGGTTAAATAAACACCTTGAAGATAATCTACTCTGCATCTGGTTGCCTGCTTTTGGGTCCTACTCCGTAACTCATTCCTGACAGTTACTCTCATACGAGTTGCAAATTGCAGCTACAGTACAGTAACTACAGTACAGTAATCAGCTGTGCATAAATAATTCATGTAGATTAAGTACGGTCAAAGGGACAGACAGGACGTCAGAGTAATAATAAATCTTTACATGGAACATGCCGTTTCTAGTTAACCCTTCTGTCCATTGTGCCAATAGATGGCGTGGGCTCACAGGAGATTTGCCTTGATGTTAAGAGTGGCATTAGGAGGTGTATTTCTTAACTAGGGTATGATGTCAATTTCGGGACACATCCTCAGTAGTGTGCCTTTGAATCAGCGGGTGTTTCGGCCATCCAACACTATACACCCTCATCAAAGGTGGCCAGCTAAAGGGTGATCAAGCCTTAGCTCGTGTCCCATGCCCAATCATTGAGATTTGCCTCCCACGGGACTATGCAAGGCAGGGGGCGTCCTCTTCCCTGAGCCAGCCATACAGCTGACCGCATACCTCATATGCCCTCATGTTTGAGGGGTTTGAATGGAGTTTTCATTCAAACTCACAATTTAAATGACATCACAATACGTTGCACCGCGACACGTTTGTGAGCTTGTAGATCGACTATTTTCAAATGACCGAAGTGTTGAAGGGTTGAAGCGGATGATGTATGTTTTGTAATAATAATCAAAATCTACAAAGTAACTAAAGTTTTGAAATAAATGTAGTGGAGTAAAAGTAAAAATATTTGCCTCTGAGATGAAGTGGAGTAGAAGTAAAAGTACTGGAAATAAAGTAAAGTAGCCTACAAATAGTACCTCGAAATTGAACTTAACCCATTTTCGGCGGGAACCCCTTTTGGTGTTAGCATTATGATATGCTTTAGCTATTGAAAAATAGCAGATCTACAAGCTCATAGAGCGCCAACGAGTGGCGCGCTATGAGCTTGTAGGTCTGCTATTTTTGAAAAAACGACTGACATAGAAACATAGCTTTTTCAGAAAACTGTCAGGATGTGGAAGACATTTTTAGAATCTGATCTCAGGTCAAAATGTCTTAAGTAGGCTACAGTAGGCTACTTACATACATGTACTTTATACTTTACACCACTGGTGTAAAGTGGTTTCATCCTAGATTGGAAATACAAGCTTATAGACTTTCCATCAACCAATGAACACTCAACCAGTGCTGCTTTCAACAGTGAGCTGCTTATACTTGCATGGGCGTAGCTTGAACTTGACCCCAGGGGGTGCGAAACATTGGGCACGTGGGCGCGCACATTTCTTATCTTTATTTTATTATTTTTGTGTTTTTTTTACAATGCCCTAAGCCCTAAAAATGAGTTATTTAGGTAGTACTGCAGCGCGCGCGCGCACACACACACACACACACACACACACACAAATCTCAAATCTCAAATCACGCAAATCATTGAATATATATTCTTTCAAAGTGAATGTTTTTAACTCAGGTCTAAATGGGTTAGTCACCCATGTGGTATCCCCCCCCCCCCACTGCCCCCCCCTGCACCCCCATTAACTCCGCCCCTGCTTACTCGTCAACATGGAGTTAATTACTACTGTAACTGTACAGCCAGTCATTCCCCTCCATTACTCTCATACTAGTCGCAAATTACACGGTTCAAGCTACAGTACAGTAATCAGCTGTGCAGAAATAATTCATGTAGATTAAGTACGGTCAAAGGGACAGACAGGACGTCAGAATAATCCCTTTTGGTGTTAGCATTATGTTATGCTTTAGCTATTGAAAAATAGCAGATCTACAAGCTCATAGCGCGCCACCGAGTGGCGCGCTACGAGCTTGTAGGTCTGCTATTTTTTTTAAATCGAAGAACGACTGACATAGAAACATAGCTTTTTCAGAAAGCTGTCAGGATGTAGAAGACATTAATAGAATCTGATCTCAGGTCAAAATGGGATAATATATCAATAAAGCTTGGCTTTATACAGGGGGGGAAAAGGTGGCATGCAAATGACATGTTTTGGCATTCATGTGTTCTCTCTTAGCTAGTATTGTTCAATATCTCCACAGAATCAACAGCAATAGAAATCCCAGCCGTTTTCCTATAACATGGAACATGCCGTTTCTATACTTAACCCTTCGTTGTGCAATAAAATTGAAAAGTTTCTATTCAAATTAAATCAATCTGTATTAAATGTACAGTATTTTTGTCTTTTAGTATTTTTTGTCTTTTTAACTGTAAATAATAATAAATATGTGCATTTAGCAAAGGAAACCAAAGTGTAATGTAGTCTAAGACAACACTGTTGTTAAGTGGGATGAATTTGCGTTCTGGAGCGTGTCAAACAAACAAATGGAAACTACGCTCAAAACAATGCTGGGCGAGCTCAAAGAGGATATCACCAAACTAATTGGTGGCCTCTGATTGAACTGAGACTTTTTCGTCTGAGATTAAACAAATGAAAACTGACATAAAAGAAGTCCGCACCGATCTGAAGGAAACCACAGACAAGATCAAAGAAGCAGAGGATCGGATCAATCAGCTGGAAGAAAGAGAGGTGACAACAAACACCGCTATGAAACGTTTGCTACGAGAGCAAAAGAAGATGGACGAAAAGTTGGATTATGTGGAGAATAAACCCCGACAAAAAAACATACGTATTCATCAAGTCTCAGAAGGCTTAGAAGGGGATGACCCTGTCGGTTTTATTAAATCCATATTGGTGGAAAAGTTGGAGATGCCTTTGGACACTTAAAGGTATATTCAGTGATTTCACTTAATTCAAATATCACTTATTTTTTTGTTTTGTTGTGATAATCCTCCCTACTATAGAGTGTGCTGGCCATATAAGGAGTTCCTCCCTGTCCCCAGTTAACCCCTGGGGGTCAAAAAACCTTAGGTTTCGTTTTTGACTCTCTATCCTGATTGGACGAAAGGCTGGGTCCCACAGCCAAAAACGAAACCTAAGGTTTTTTGAGTGAAATCACTGAATATACCTTTAACATATTGTGTATTTCGACCGTGACGTGTCACAAAAGGTAAAATGCAGATATGCCCCAATAAGACAACAAGTGAAGGAGAACAACATAAAGTCGTTTATAATACACCCGGCTAGACTGACGGTCTTCGGAGAAGATGCGTCTTTTGCACGGCTCTTTCTTTTGACCTTCCCCACAACGCACAATGGAGAGCCATTAACACCTCCCTAGAGGAGATATGGAAGGACAGTGGCGAGTTAAGGGTGTCAAATAAATCATTTGAGAACCACTAGTACTAGTTGGACATAGAGTCAATCATAGTACATTAGCCACAGACATGATACCATAGAGTCAATCATAGTACATTAGCCACAGACATGATACCATAGAGTCAATCATACAGTAGTACATTAGCCACAGACATGATACCATAGAGTCAATCATAGTACATTAGCCACAGACATATCATAGAGTCAATCATAGTACATTAGCCACAGACATGATACCATAGAGTCAATCATAGTACATTAGCCACAGACATGATGCCATAGAGTCAATCATAGTACATTAGCCACAGACATGATACCATAGAGTCAATCATAGTACATTAGTCACAGACATGATACCATAGAGTCAATCATAGTACATTAGCCACAGACATGATACCATAGAGTCAATCATAGTACATTAGTCACAGACATGATACCATAGAGTCAATCATAGTACATTAGCCACAGACATGATACCATAGTGTCAATCATAGTACATTAGTCACAGACATGATACCATAGAGTCAATCATAGTACATTAGCCACAGACATGATACCATAGAGTCAATCATAGTACATTAGTCACAGACATGATACCATAGAGTCAATCATAGTACATTAGCCACAGCCATGATACCATAGTGTCATCATAGTACATTAGCCACAGACATGATACCATAGAGTCAATCATAGTACATTAGCCACAGACATGATACCATAGTGTCATCATAGTACATTAGCCACAGACATGATACCATAGAGTCAATCATAGTACATTAGTCACAGACATGATACCATAGAGTCAATCATAGTACATTAGCCACAGACATGATACCATAGAGTCAATCATAGTACATTAGCCACAGACATGATACCATAGAGTCATCATAGTACATTAGCCACAGACATGATACCATAGTGTCATCATAGTACATTAGCCACAGACATGATACCATAGTGTCATCATAGTACATTAGCCACAGACATGATACCATAGAGTCAATCATAGTACATTAGCCACAGACATGATACCATAGAGTCAATCATAGTACATTTGCCACAGACATGATACCATAGTGTCATCATAGTACATTAGCCACAGACATGATACCATAGTGTCAATCATAGTACATTAGCCACAGACATGATGCCATAGAGTCAATCATAGTACATTTGCCACAGACATGATACCATAGAGTCAATCATAGTACATTAGCCACAGACATGATGCCATAGTGTCAATCATAGTACATTTGCCACAGACATGATACCATAGAGTCAATCATAGTACATTAGCCACAGACATGATGCCATAGAGTCAATCATAGTACATTTGCCACAGACATGATACCATAGTGTCATCATAGTACATTAGCCACAGACATGATACCATAGAGTCATCATAGTACATTTGCCACACAGCCATGACCAAGTCTTTGCAAAGGACACATTTGTCTGTGTACAGTCGACCCCTGGCATTATTCATGAAAAGAAAAATGCAATACATTTGAAATAATGGAGATAAAGGCTTTCTGCTTGATGATATCCTTTTGATGTGGTGATGGATGGAAGATCACTCTTCAGCTGAGTTAAAACATCATTATATTAGAGAAAAGTACTGATTAATAATTTAGCTTAATGGAGGACATTCCAAAGGACAATATGCAGTAGAGTACAGTATGTTGCTTAAGACAAGAGTGAAAGACATACAATAAAGATGGATCGAGACAGTTGAGTTTTGGTACTGCAGACATCATTTGAATCATTTTGAATGTTATTTATGGGCACATAAACCCTAACAATTGGATTTGTTTAGGTCTTTTGTTACGTCTGGATAGTGGATACTTCCGTCCAGGACAGGCTTCAGAACTGGCTCAGATCTGAACCCATTTGATTTGGCGTTAGGAACCAGTTGCAATAACAATAATGTTGCAAAAAATTTATTCCCAAAAAGCAGATTTGTCAATAATGCAGAATTAGCCTTGATCTCCTCAGAAGGAAACAAATCCAGTTCTTCTCAAGTAGCAACAGTGGCAGCGCTGTCGAGAACACCCGAGGCACAAAAAGACACACCTCAAGGCATTTTATTTTTCTTTCATTTCCTGACAGTAAATTCAGAGAGGAAAAGTGTTGTGATGTAGTGATAAAAATGTCTCATTTTGCAGACAGTTCTAAATCAAAGCCTATATATGGGCATTTGAATGATTTGCTTGGTGAGATAGTTGATGTGTTTGTGATCATTTTCTGCATTGTGTTACTCCTGTATCAATGCAGCGTTTATGGATGCAGAGAGTACAGCGAAACAAGCTGACCTACAAGGTAGAAATATCTAGGCACAATATCTAGGCACAATTATTGATGGCAAGCTGAAATTCGACCTAAATACTGATGTGATGTATAAAAAAGGTCAACAACGCCTGTACTGCCTAAGGAAATTGGCTAAGTTCAATGTCGACAAGACTCTGATGAAACTCTTTTACAGTGCCTACATCGACTCCGTCATTTCTTTCTCCATTATCTGTTGGGATGGTAATCTCTGCATCAGAGACAAGAATTCCCTAGGGAGAATTGTAAAAGTGGCCTCTAAAATTATTGGCTCACAAATGAACGGCCTAGACCAGATCTTTAAGAAGCAGGTGCTTAACAAATCCCTGTGTATCCGATCTGATGCTGCTCACCCTCTACACGGAGAGTACATCCTTCTCCCATCCGGCCTTCGCCTGCCAGCCCCTTATTGTGCCACAAAAAACAGGCACAAACATTCCTTTGTCCCGGTCTATTTGCACACTGAATGCTGCTGTGGGTAGATCTAGGAGATAACCTTATGATGAGCACTTTTCACTGTTTACTGTATTATCTCGTGCCTATGTCTATGCACTTTTATGACCTATCGCATAGCATTTTAACGCCTGCACTTTAATGGTTATGTGCGCATTTGTACTCTGGTATCTGCTATGTGAACTGTTTGTTTAATTGTACTGTTTCATTGTTTAATGTACTGTCTATGCGGCAACCCAATTTGCCCTTCGGGGACACTAAATAAACTTCAAAATGAACCTTGTAGAGACAGCCACCATGAGAGTTTAGTTCATCTGAGTCAGAAACAGGCGAGGTAAAGGACAAGCAGCACACAGTTACATTATGTAATGATGCCATAATGTAGGTTGGTTGAATGTGCCGCAATCGGTGTGTGAATGTGTGTGTGAATGGGTGAATGTAATGCACAATCTATGTAAAGGTGTATGAATGTGTGTGTGAATGGGTGAATGTAATGCACAATCTATGTAAAGCGCCTTGGATAAAGGCGCTATATAAATGCACCATTTACCATTTATTACAAAACGTACATTAACCACTTCTACCCATACATTTCAAAAAAAATAAAAAAAAAGTTTTGGAATTGTTCTTATGTTTTTTAGGTTTTCTAAGCTCAATTGCACCCAAGAAACATGAACTTTTAAGTTAACATTCAGTAGATTTTCTGTGATCTGGGGTTTTCTGGCTTAACAGGTGCTCTGATTTTCCTGCTGTTTGTGATGTAAGATCCTGCAAATACCATATATGTCAATGGGATTTGGCAGCAGATGTCACTGTTTTCACTGTGTTGCCTGTTTTTATTGTAGATCAAAAGGCTTCCAAACCCCAAAGAAAACTTCAGACCACAGAAAATCCACTGAATGTTCAAAGTTCAGGTTTTCTGGGTGTAATTGAGGTCATAAAACCTAAAAGAAAAAAGAAAAATGAATGTCATAAAACCTTTAAGTACATTTTCAACTCTGGACTTTTACTTGTAACGTAAGTATTTCTATATTGCAGTATTGATTATTTTACTTAACCCATTTTGGGCGGGAACCCCTTTTGGTGTTTTAAACATTATGTTATATATTAGCTATTGAAAAATAGCAGATCTACAAGCTCATAGCGTGCCACCGAGCTTGTAGGTCTGCTATTTATTTTTTTATCGTAAAAATGTGGCGCAAATCTTTGAATATATATTCTTTCAAAGTGAATTCAAAGTAACTCGGGTCTAAATGGGAATTTTAGCACTTCTTCCACCACTGAGGAGATCCCAGTCTTTCCGTTCACTGACTGAATACAGAGATACAGTCTTCATGTTTTATGAAAATATTGCAGCTTAATCTTTAGCGTAACAATACCGGCTAACGCTGCCTGACAGAATATTCAGGATCAAAGCAGAATTACAATTTACAATTTAGGCATTTAGCAGACGCTCTTAATCCAGAGCGATTTACATTTAAGCAAGAACAAAAGCATGGGAATACATCACATAAAAGCATTTATCATGAAACATGCGTAAGCTAAGAAAGTAACAGTGGAATATCTATATAATGAAACTATACATACACTATACATATAAACTATACATATTTACTACTATGCTATACATATGTACTATGGCGTGCTATGACTATATACAATACAATTATAGTGCTGTCTACATAACATGCTATAAGTCTGTGTCAAATGCTATCTAAGCCAACAGAAATGCCATCTAAGGGGTTAGGGTAAGTGCTATGGGCCATGATGGAGTCTGAAAAGGTGGGTTTTCAGGCTACGGCGGAAGATTGGGAGTGATGCTGCAGTTCTGACTGCAATGGGAAGTGCATTCCACAGTTTTGGAGCCAGAAGGGAGAAGAGTTTGGGACGTGTGGAGCGTTGTCCCGGCATTTTTAGTGAGGGTACTTCCAGTTTCCCTGCGTTGGCTGATCTGAGTGCGCGGGGGGGTTTGTAGGGTTCAATCATACTTGCAAGATATGGGGGAGCCATACCTTTGGTTGACGCTGCCTGACAGAATATTCAGGATCAAAGCAGAATACAGGGTGGATTGGATCTGAAGGGTGAGCTTTAGTGTCACAACACATCAGAAATCACTTTATCTCCCTGCCTATTTCTTAGAACAAAAATATAGTTGGCTAAACACAAATATCTTTATTATCTTTCTCTCTCATATTCAGTAGTAACAGCATTCCCCATTTCATCATTTATTTTTAAGGCAGCCATGCACGGTTCTGTATGCTACTGTTCGGTAGACTGCTGATGCAGATTCTAATGGACCACGGTGGTTTCACACACAGCAACGTTTCATTTAAACATTGATGATGCATGATAAATCAAAGATATGTTTAATAGCCTGGAAAGTAATCCAAGTCATCAAGGCGTTGTATGCACTGAGTTGGAACAACTCTACGATTGGAGTATATTAGAATGAATATTCTTTCATTGTTGCATTTCTAAGCAAAATTGTTACTGAGAATGTTTGTTTGTTAGTTTGTTTTTCAAATATAAGTGGATAAAATAAATTGTAAGAGGCTTATTAAGATAATGTGGTATATTATTTTGTTTACTCTAAATCCAACTCAAATAACAGAAAGAAGATCAATTTTCAGAGACTTGAATCTTGCTTGGGTAAACCAAGAGTGAAAACTGGTGCATTATATATATTTTTCAATTACAAGTTAGATCTGCTATTTCCGCTATTCGGCGTGCAACTTTAACCCTCTAACAGCCGCATTAATTTCTACTTGCAAAAAATAGATTTCAACCTTACTAATACTTTGTACTACTGGGACTAAGACTTAAAAAAAATGTTAAAAAAAATAAAAAAAATAAGTTTGATGAAAAGATTATAATAATTATATAATAATATAATAAATTAATAATTTACATTTTGGGGATATCTTTCACAATAATGAATAAAACATGTTCTAGACATTCTAATGATCACAAAAAAACATATATTACAATTATTTTACCTACTTTTATTAGGGTAAAGGTCAAAAGTCTTAGGTTAAAAAATGTTAAAAAAGAGTCCAGACATTTTTTATTTGTGTGAATTTCAGCCTCTGTGGGGGGTATTTATATGCAAATATCATGACCAATGGCATTGAAATGGCATTCCAATGAACATCACTGATGACGTTTAGGTGAAAAAAGAACAGAAAAAAAAAATAGTAATTAAATAAAAATAGTTGCTAAAAAGCAACGCTGGGTGTTAGAGGTGAGAGTAGGAACACTTCATGACCATAGGTGAGAGTAGGAACACTTCATGACCATAGGTGAGAGTAGGAACACTTCATGACCATAGGTGAGAGTAGGAACACTTCATGACCATACAGTAGGTGAGAGTAGGAACACTTCATGACCATAGGTGAGAGTAGGAACACTTCATGACCATAGGTGAGAGTAGGAACACTTCATGACCATAGGTGAGAGTAGGAACACTTCATGACCATATAGGTGAGAGTAGGAACACTTCATGACCATAGGTGAGAGTAGGAACACTTCATGACCATAGGTGAGAGTAGGAAAACTTCATCACCATAGGTGAGAGTAGGAACACTTCATGACCATAGGTGAGAGTAGGAACACTTCATGACCAATAGGTGAGAGTAGGAACACTTCATGACCAATAGGTGAGAGTAGGAACGAAGATTGCTCGGTAGACAGAGAGCTTTGCCTTCTGGCTCAACTCTCTTTTCGTCACAACAGTACAGCGACTGCAATTATTATTATTAGGCCTATTATTATTATTACCCCTATTATAATGTACAAGGCCTGTTTCAATTGAAACGGATGAAATCAGCCATGCCGTGATCAAAAATATCAAGGACACCAAGTTGGAAGTGATGTGTGTCAGGGTTATATATTGAACCACTTAACCCATTCTGAACGGGAACCCCTTTTGGTGTTAGCATCATGTTATGCTTTAGCTATTGAAAAATAGCAGATCTACAAGCTCATAGCGCGCCACCGAGTGGCGCGCTATGAGCTTGTAGGTCTGCTATTTTTGAAAAATCGAATAGCGACTGACATTTTTAGAATCTGATCTCAGGTCAGAATGGGTTAATCAGACCAGTGTGTGTCCAGTGGAAACCTCGTATGAATCTGATCTCAGGTCAGAATGGGTTCATCAGACCAGTGTGTGTCCAGTGGAAACCTCGTATGAATCTGATCTCAGGTCAGAATGGGTTAAAAAGATTAACAAGAGCTTGTGACTAAATAATAATTATGGACATATACTATTGCCCAGCCAACAGCATTGATATGGTAATTAAAGGATTCATTGGACTTGACATGTGGCAGTTCTAACTATTTCTAATCTATTTGTCATAGAAATGGTTCTCACCAAAAGCTCTCCCTAGATCAATAGTGGCACGTCTTCTCTCTGGAAGGACGTTTTGGAAAAGAGTTCTCCTCTCTGGTGTGTGATGCAAACTCCATGGTGTAATGGCTGCATGATGGCAGGGCAGACAAGGGGCATAAATGTCATTACATCTTTAACCCATTTTGGACTGAGGTCGATTAAAAAAAAAGGCTTCTAAATCCTAACATCTTTCTGAAAAACCCGTGTTTCTATGTCAGTGGTGCTCAACCTTTATCATGTCAAAAAGGACCCCCAGAATTATCTCCATTGGACCACGGGCCCCCATCTCAAAGCATGTTGTTCCAGGGACCCCCCCCAGAAGCCAATATTTTAGTTAAAAATGTTCGCTCTGAAATATATTTTCAGTGATTTGCGCCACATTTTAACGATTTTTCTAAACTAGCAGACCTACAAGCTCGTAGCGCGCTATGAGCTTGTAGATCTGCTATTTTTCAATAGCTAAATTATAACAATGTTTAATTAAAACACTAAAAGGGGTTCCCGCACAAAATGGGTTAATACTTCTCCCCGGCTCCACTCTCATTCTGCTCTAGGAAAGATGATATGAGCATAAAGACAAATTCCCATTATCTGCAATTTTATGGATGATAAACCCATCTGAAATCGGAACAATCCCCATAAATGTATGCATGCAGCACCCCCAATGAGCTCATTATGATTTTGTATTTACTTTCATGGAGCCCACGAGAACAATTATATTTTAAATGGAAACCGGGCAGTGAGAGAGAGAGAGAGAGAGAGAGAGAGAGAGAGAGAGAGAGAGAGAGAGAGAGAACTTAAACTAGAGAAATGAATGCAATATGCAGAAATTGAGAAAGACCGCAATAATGAAATTATTTTGAATTAGTGAAAACTATAGATATAATTTAGTGCTTGCAGTTGATGTGCTTGACCATTCTTTACTGGTTGAGAAACTTAAATGTTATGGTATTAACTTTTCAGCATTAAAATGGATCAAACACTATTCGTCCTCCAGATCACAGAAGGTGTATCTAAATGGCAGTCTGTCCCACAGGGCAGCTGCTTAGGACCTTTATTATTCTCTATATTTACTAACGACCTGTCCTGGACTACAAAATATGCCACAACTTTATTTATGCAGATGATTTGATTTGTATTATGCTTCTCCGTCTTGCAATGAGGTCTTGAGCAGAGAACTAGAAGTTGTGCATGAATGGGTATGTAATAGACTTGCCCTTTAACATCTCAAAGACTAAATGTAGGGTACTGGGTATACAAGGCACAGGTTATTGTAGTATATTGTTACCCCATAATACACATAATACACTTAATATTATCATGTGGAACTCCAGACAGCCGGAGCAAGGCTATGAGACACCCCCTTTTCTCCTTCCCTCTGTTGAGACAGAGGGGAGGAGTTCTCCTCTATGGATCAGAGACAAACACTACCACCAACAAACTCCAGACATTTGTCAACAGATGCCTAAGGCGCATTCTGAACATCAGGTGGCCTGATAAAATCTCAAATGCCAACAAACCAAAACCCCATCAGCCAAGATGTGAAGAAGAGAAAGTGGGGGTGGATTTGGACATACCCTCCGAAAACCGACTGACGACATCACTATAGGCAAGCACTGGACCTGAACCCAAAGGGGAAAAGGAAAGTGGGGAGGCCAAAACAGACCTGGAGAAGATCAGTGAGAGAGTGAGGCAAAGACGACCGGATTATCGTGGGCCCAGCTGAAGAAAACTGCTCAAAACAGAGTCCGATGGCGGGGTGTGATTGCGGCCCTATGCTCCACCTAGGAGCATACAGAATAAGTATAGTCAAGTCTGTTGAGACAAATAGGCCTGCCTCTGATGTGATGTATAGGCAACATGTCTTTGTACCATGACACAAATACACACCTGTATTGCTTCCACATCACAATGTTACGTTATGCCATGGAGTTCACATTGCATAGTAATGACTAATGAGTCGTTGTTTAGACGTTCAGGGTTGTTTTGAAGACGTGTTGTGAGCGTTCAGTGTTCAATAGTGAGAGATGCAGAAACAACAAATCAAAGCATAAGTCAGACGGTTCCCAGACAGAGTCTGCCATTTAAAGACGTGTACGCTGCTGCGGACAAAGCCAACTCTTGTCGTGACAAATCATGACAACAAACAACAAAAAATTGGGCCGAACAAATAATTAGAAAGAAGAAAAAAAACAGGAGGTTACAACACTTTTTTTGTTGTTTTTCTTCTTTGTAATTATTTGTTTGGTCCAAAATATTGTGCCATTGTCGGGAGTTCTTTTATAATATTGAAATGGATTATTCTCACACCATGCAGGCCAGATATTGTTGACTAGACACACATACATGCTCTCTCTCACACACACACACACACACACACGTCTCATAGGTTCACACTTCACATGCGTTTAGTGCATGTGAATAGACACTCCAATACAGTATATATATATAGCACCCCAGTTCATCCGTACTTTACTTCTCAGTGAATATTTTTCCTGATTGATCTGTTGTGGGAAATATGAAGACTCAAATCTATATAGTATATTGTTCCTATAGTCTGTCTTGTCGTGTCTGTGAGCAATGACACCTTGGCCTGAAAGCCTGTCTCAATCCAATCAAGCTGTATGTAAAAGACCATGTCACACCTATTGTTTGTTATGAGACCCTGCTGGGCCTGAATAGGTATCACTAGGTAGGTTCCTGTCTCAGGAGGGGGGGGGCGACAACCAAGAGAGTCATTGTATTGTACCTTTGTGATGGTGATGTTTACCGGTGGACCTGGTCCTGGGCTATAAGAGAGGACCTACGGGGAAGCTCTGGAGACTGGTGGGGGAGACTGAGAGATGTTGTTTGCTTGTTGCCGTTCTTCTGAATAACCTCCAAGATATACATTCACCCGGATGGACATATATTTTATTTCCATAACAGATATCAGAACAAAATGTGAGTCGTATGCATGCCTGCCTCTCCTGGCTTACAGTTGAGAATAGGTTATCTTTTAATACTCTTGTGTTGTTCGAAACAGTCATGAGTAATAAAACCTCCTGTTTTCCTAAATTCACAGATTGTTTTTAGTAATACTGTGCATGATCACATGACACTAGGGGCTGTATTTTGCGTGTCTTAAGTGCCAGGTCTTATTCCCTAACTTGAGTAAACTAAAGACCTGGAGGCGTGATCAATGCTCTTTGGCCACTCAGAATAGCCAAATGGCATTGATCACGCCTCCAGGTCTTTAGTTTACTCAAGTTAGGGAATAAGACCTGGTACTTAAGACACGCAAAATACAGCCCTAGAGCAGTGTTTCCCAACCTGTGTGTCGCGGAGCTTTGGTGCTCCGTTTGATGTGTCCAAGTGCTCCGCGTAATTTGACCGAAATTAAGTTATAGTGTTACTTTCTGTCAAATCAGGCGGAACACTAACTCTCCCCCGAAGGCTTCTTATAGTTGCGTCGTTGTTGTCACACGTCCATTAGACGTGCGATAACATCAACACGGAACAATAGACTAACGACCCTCGGCCATTGAAATGTTAATGCTTAGACGCATGCAGAAGAGGCTACATATCGCTCCCTCCAGAAAGACTGGAGCGCGCAGAGCGCAGCCACATGCACGTAGACAGCAAACACATACAGAGTCCTACATGTCCCGACCTAGCCCAAACATTTAGATTCTCGTAGTCCCGACCCAAACACGTAAAGTAAACGTGACGTTGTTGTGATTAAACATAATGTGCCACGAAAAATAGCTGTCCATAGATGTCCAAACATGATCGCCTCGTTCGGCCAACAAAATATATCTCCCTCCCTCCACAGAAGCGCAGTGATTTATTCTTCGTCGTACACGTGTTATGCTTGCATGCTGAAAATGGCTGATCTACAAGCTCACAACGCGTTGCGGACGCAACGCGTTGTGAGCTTGTCGATCAGCTATTTTCAGCACGTGAAAATAAGCAGGCTGTGAGAACTGAGACCCTGCACAATAAAAGCATGCAGCTTTCACAAGTTGGCCCATAATAAAGACAAGGAAAAGGATTAGGTGGCATTTCACATTGCATATGAGCAATTTTTTTAAACTGAGGCACTGTCTCTGTCCTTTTCATTCTCGTTATTTGATGAGTGCTGTCATGTGTGTTTTTATTTTATTATATTACTTTTACGTATATATTTACTTTTACTATAATATATATATATTTAATATATATGTATGTATTTTATTTGTATTTTATCCTCAACTTCAAACTTATTTTTCCTTTCGGAAACTTATTTTGTGCAGTGGTATAAAGACAACAGAAATCACAGTACACACAAACACAGTTACTATTATAAATCATCATAAAAACGACTTTTTAAGATATAATAATAATAATATATTAAAAATCTGTTCTATAAGTACTAATAATTAAAAATCTAAATATTTACTGTATGCAACATATGCGTTCACTATATAGTCCATCAGGTGGAAAGGGGGGGGGGGGGGTTGTTTGTTACATCCGAACTAATGTAAGTTGAATACTGACTTTTTAACAAAATGTGTAATTGTACACATTTTAGTACTGCAGTACTGTACATGGTGAGGTGGTGAGGTTACATGGTAACAAAATGTGTAATTGTACACACGGTTCATCTGTTTTGGGGGAAGAACATTTTGGACAAACCTCCTGCCAGATGGCAGTAGTTTAATGCTTGTGTGTTTTTGGAAATGAATACTTCCGCATTTTGTTCAGCATAGGTTTTAGAAGTAGCGCAGGAAACAAATGAGGCTGAAAACAGTTGTATAATTAAAGTGTTGGATGCACCAGTGTGTACAGTGCATGTACTGTAGTACATGATGCTGCGCTATAGATTATTCATGCCTCTATTTGCATCTGTCGCCTCGCAGAGCTGTCTCTGCTCTGCAGCGCTGCACAACTTAATGAGATTTCTGCAGTAGATTAGTGTGGCGCTGTGAATAGAACCTTAGCCTTAAGGGCAACCAACCAGGCAGCTGGGAACTGGGGCTCACTCACACACTACAGTGGTCCAAGAAGCTCTGATTATCAGATATTTAGTTTTACTTAAAGTCAAAGTAGCAATACCACAATGTAGATAATAAATACCTTGTTAAAAGTCCTGTATTCAAAATCTCACTTGAATAAAAGTACAAGACTATTGGCATCAAGCCATCAACATACATACTTACAATACCAAAGTAACAGCACTACTAATTTTGCTCACCAACAAGCTCACGATATATATTCATATACCTTTATATATATATATATATATATATATATATATATATATATATACCGTATGTATATATTTGTCCCGATCGGATCGGGTGATCGGAAATCAGGGCCGATCACGTCATTTTCAAATGATTGGAATCGGATCGGGAACCAAAAAAATGTGATCGGAACATCCCTTAGTATCAATATTATATAAATATCATGATAATATTGCACTGGATATTGTCTGTGATTTGGTATATTGTTGTACTGTTGTGGTGATATGGCATAAACATGTTATATAAATATAAATATCGGATCGGGAAAAATCGGTATTGGCAGATGCTCAACATCAAATGATCGGAATCATCGGAATCGGGGGCAAGAGCACTCTACACACACATCTGACATGACACTCTACACACATGACACTCTACACACACATCTGACATGACACTCTACACACATGACACTCTACACACACATCTGACATGACACTCTACACACATGACACTCTACACACACATCTGACATGACACTCTACACACATGACACTCTACACACACATCTGACATGACACTCTACACACATGACACTCTACACACACATCTGACATGACACTCTACACACATGACACTCTACACACACATCTGACATGACACTCTACACACATGACACTCTACACACACATCTGACATGACACTCTACACACATGACACTCTACACACACATCTGACATGTTTCATGTTCTGAATGTTTCTATAATCTACAGCCTGATGCGTGACCTGCTCGGGAGTGTTATGTCCTTAACACTACATCAATAATGTTTATAGAACACATTGTAGTGAATTCTAAAGTAGTTTAGAGACAGTTGGAACTTGGCACGGCCAGCCATCGTTTGGCAAAGTGCGGTTCGAAACGAATGGTGTCGGTATACTTGGAAATCACCAAAACATGTTCTATAAACATCATTGATGAATTGATGGCTTTTTAAAATGTATATTATGATAAGTTTCAGTGATCATATCTATAGAAAGGTGTCCCTTACCATGCGAATATATCAGGCCATTGTGTTGTGTTGGATCAATCGTCCATGCAGTCAAGGAAAACATTCCAATCGGTCTATTTTTTTCTAAAGTAGCGTTCCTTGTCGAGTGGCAACAAGGATCTGTGCCTGTGATCTGGCAAGCCATGACACCTACTTTTAAATTAGTAGTATTTAAAGCATCTGCGTTTCAAAACCCAACACGCCACTGTTTATTCTACTTTTAAATTAGTAGTATTTAAAGCATCTGCGTTTCAAAACCCAACACGCCACTGTTTATTCTACTTTTAAATTAGTAGTATTTAAAGCATCTGCGTTTCAAAACCCAACACGCCACTGTTTATTCTACTTTTAAATTAGTAGTATTTAAAGCATCTGCGTTTCAAAACCCAACACACCACTGTTTATTCTACTTTTAAATTAGTAGTATTTAAAGCATCTGCGTTTCAAAACCCAACATGCCACTGTTTATTCTACTTTTAAATTAGTAGTATTTAAAGCATCTGCGTTTCAAAACCCAACACGCCACTGTTTATTCTACTTTTAAATTAGTAGTATTTAAAGCATCTGCGTTTCAAAATCCAACACACCACTGTTTATTCTACTTTTAAATTAGTAGTATTTAAAGCATCTGCGTTTCAAAACCCAACATGCCACTGTTTATTCTACTTTTAAATTAGTAGTATTTAAAGCATCTGCGTTTCAAAACCCAACACGCCACTGTTTATTCTACTTTTAAATTAGTAGTATTTAAAGCATCTGCGTTTCAAAACCCAACACGCCACTGTTTATTCTACTTTTAAATTAGTAGTATTTAAAGCATCTGCGTTTCAAAACCCAACACACCACTGTTTATTCTACTTTTAAATTAGTAGTATTTAAAGCATCTGCGTTTCAAAACCCAACATGCCACTGTTTATTCTACTTTTAAATTAGTAGTATTTAAAGCATCTGCGTTTCAAAACCCAACACGCCACTGTTTATTCCGGTTAGGAGAACTCTGAACTTTCCCCCGGCTCCACCCCCCAGCTAGACTAACGCCCCTGATGACAAAAGTCTGTGTGAATGTATAGCACAAACTTTGGCATACTACTAGTCCTACACACTTACACCTAGAAACCCCATTCAAACCTATTTAGGTTCACTCTGGATGAGTGAGATCTTTCTCAAGCTAAATGAGGATAAGACAGAAGTTCTCATAATCGGTTCTAGTGAGCAGAAATAATCAATAATAAGCAGACTTGGCAACCTGACTGTAGAAAGTAGCAGTACAGTAAAGAACCTGGGGGTTATTATTGATTCTGAATTGAATTTTAATTCACACAGTAATCATGTTACCAAGATTGCCTTTTTTCACCTTAGAAATATTGCACGAATCAGAGCCTATTTGTCTTTGGATGATGCAAAAACGCTAATCCATGCCTTTGTTTTTTCTCGGCTTGATTACGGCAATGCACTTTTTTCAGGACTGCCTAAGAAAACAACTGACAGATTACAACTTGTCCAAAATGCAGCAGCCAGAGTAGCGCGTGGAAGGAACACGTTATTCCAACCAGTTCCTTTCCCCTCCATCAGACGACCTTGTGGAGGAGGTGGGATTCGCTCAGCCGTGCCTTAGTCCGCTCACTAACCAAGCAGCTGTTACACTTCCAACCACCACCGCTGTGCTAATGATTTCCCTGAAGAAAGGGAATTCAGCCTTGTCGTAGTAAGGGGCTATTATGAGAGCCAGAAAGTGGAAACCGTGGGCAGGTTCTTCGGGCAGTTCTTTTGGCAGACGGACAACAGATCCAGTCAGACTGCTCTCGGCATGATCACCTTGTGACCCTTCATCTGGCAGAGGTTCAGGGATGTTCAGAAAAAAGCGGATTGTGCGGAACACAGACCACAGTACTGCCCAGTTACGACGCACTGGTCTGGGGGCGTTGGGCAGTCCGCCTGAGACCACCTGAGCCCAGCTCTTCGTCCTCTGGGCAGCTGGCATTGTTCTATCATCTGTTGAGCGTTCATCTGCCAGACGGACAGAATGATCGTCATCATCATCAGGGACAGAAGGCGGCCCAGTTGTTGTGTTGAAATCTCCTTCAAATTCTAAGCTCTGTATCTGTATCTGTATCTGTATTGTCCTCAACAGGCCAGCAGTAACTCCATAGGTCTCATGAGTATCATATCTGCCTCGGAGTCCATCTGGAAATTGCTCTCAGAAACAGCTTGACTGATTTTGGCCTCATCGTGATGTCATCAATGTCACCCTACTTTGTATAATTCCTCCTCTTCTTCAGTCTTCAGTTGCAAATTTGCATTTCCACTTTGTTTACAATGTCCACCATTGTTGATTTTCCAAGCTGGCATGGAATGTAAACAAGCCTGGTTTAATCTAGCATCAGTATTATAATGACTCAAATATTAAATAATCTGCATATCAGCACCCCCACCACCTCAGGACATTGTGGTACTGCAGCTAAAACTGCTTTCAAAGTCCAGAAAGAAATGACAAGGCCTGGTTATATCAGAGTGGTGATTGAGGCTCAAACCATTAGAAATAACTTTGAGGGACATAGACAATATGATTATTAAATATTAAAAGCAGTTTTAAAATGCATGTCATTTGTGCTTTAAATAAACACAGAGGATACGCCGATTGAGAGTCACACCACGTCTTTGACCAGCAGCGCCTTGGACCACTAAAATTATTCTGTCCACGTTGCCGTGGACAGAATTGAGGTTCATCCTGACGTCTTGTGGTATGTGCTCGGCAGATGGGTGTACGTTGTCATTTATATTTCCCAAAATTAACAATTGGCTACCGCGGACCAAATGCGATGGGACAATGTTCTCGTGGTTCTGAAACACATGGAGACCAAAATCTTGATCATTGAAGAACCAGGAGATTTCAAATTGAGCTGCCCAGCAAATCATTGAAGCAATAGTCGACCGTGTCTCGGATGTTGGCCAAATTGTATTTCATTCAATGAAGAACACGATATGGCAACACAGAGTTAAGCAACCAACAACACACATTTGCACAGTGAACGCATAATGACCATCTTGAAACGTTGCGTCCATCGACCAACAAAACTTTGTTCATGCACACAGATATATATATATATATATATATATATATATAGTGCTGTTTGCTGTGTCATCATATCCGTGTCGTCGTCATTGTGTCCAAATATGTCAATGCATTGTTATTATTATTATTATTATTATTATTATTATTGGTGTTCCCGCTCTTGTCATTGTACATCAATTTATGTTAGCGGACATTTGACATTGCTAAATAAGGTGGTCCCTTATTGGCCAATGTGATTGGTTAGCCGATTTCCTCATTTACATATGACGCCCTTAAAAAGGGGACCAGCGGGCTAGCGCCCTTAAAGGGGCTAGCGCCCTTAGAAAGGGGACCAGCGGGCTAGTGACAACAATCACATTACTCAGCCTCACTGGAGGATCTGGGTTCTCTTCACGGATTGGCCAAGTTTCATGTGACATCACAACGTACTATATAAGGAAGGCGACTTTGTAACACACTCATTGGAACGCATTTCCTTCTCCGCTAACAGGAAATGACCTACATAGATCCTTCTCCGCTAACAGGAAATGACCTACATAGATCCTTCTCCGCTAACAGGAAATGACCTACATAGATCCTTCTCCGCTAACAGGAAATGACCTACATAGATCCTTCTCCGCTAACAGGAAGTGACCTCATAGATCCTCAACAGAGAAAAGACTAAAAGAAACTCTACGCTGATCGCTGGCTGTGAACATGCTGCGCTGGGCGGAGCCGCTGAAAGGGGGAGGAGCCCTGAACAGAGAGCATCCAGCAGCCGTGGCGGTGGGCGGGGACAAGGTCTACGCTTTCGGAGGGATGGAGTTCTGGGACGAGGAAACGCCAGAGACGGAACGGAGACGTCAAGTTTCCCACGCAATGAGCTTTACGCGTTCAACGTAGACACCCACAGATGGTCCAGGCCTCGGGTTTCCGGAACGCTCCCAGAAGCGATGTGCGACCATTCGGCCTGTGTGCTGAATGGAAACGTCATGTGTGTCTACGGAGCCTGGGTTACGTGAAACGAGGCTTACGTACAAGACACGTACACCGGCGTGTACAAGTTGGACACCGGCACCATGCTGTGGTCTTTTATCCACACCGGAGGCACCGAGCCGCCCTTCTCAGGAGGTCACTCGGCCACCGTCATCGGGACAAAGATGTTTGTGTTCGGGGGAAGACCGACCGAGGGATGTGGACTTGCCGATCAGTTTTACGACCTCCTCAGTGTGTTTGACACGGAGACCGACAGCTGGCTGAGCTTCAGCTCTTCGCCTGCACAGCCTCATCCAGAAGGACGCTGGGGTCACGCAGCCTTCGCCTACAACGGAGAGCTGTACATCTGTGCTGGAAAAAGGTTAGGGTTAGGCTGCTTGGACGACGTGTGGAAGTCCGTCGGAAGGAGGTGGAGCCCAAGGGGAGACGTCCGTCTGGGAGAAACAGGATGGGCAGCTGCATGCTGGGAGAGCGCGTGGTGCTCTTTGGAGGGTACGATGACGCCAGGGCATGTGATGTTCTGCTCATCTTGGATCTGAGTCCTGCTCTCAAGGCGTTGTGTAAGCTGGTGGTCATTCAGTACGGCGTGGAGCGCTCTGAACTCCCGCACGACATCAGGTGGGAACTGGCAGCCATGACCGACGACGTCTCACAAACCACTAGACCAATCAGCAGAGATCTTGTGCACAAGAAGATATGTACCAATGCCAGGGTATAACTGGCTCTCGATGGTGACGTAATAAAGATATGTTTCAGTGCCCCTATGTATACATGTATGTAATCTGAAACCAATGCCATATCGAGCACAAATTAATCATTACGTCATACGCAGCCACGGACATACGCATCAGAGCACCGGACGAACAACATTACAAGTCATGAATTAGATGACCATGTTGTGCTTAACTTTAAATCTAGACGCTCGCTGCAAGACATTTGATGACCTGGTGACCAGCCCAGAGGTCATGTGATGTCATCGCTTGCTGTCACCAATCAGAAGAAGCAGTGGACACATTAGTGAAATATAGGTTGAGAAGTGGTGAAGTGGTCCTTTAACCCACTAATGGCCAAGTTGCCAACCTTAATAACATCTTATTGTGCCTTAGGCCAGCTTTGGCTGACTTTTTGAATGACAATAGAATAATGTGCGATATGACCACAATGTCACGAAATATCTCATTTTAAAGCTGCACATCTCTAGTTTACACCGAAAAACAAAATATGTTCCTAGCATGTTCCTTCGTTTACTTATAAGCACTTTAGTACACCTTGGTTTGACTTATCACTGAAACCAAGGTCTACTAAAAAGCTTATAAGTAAACGATGGAACAAGCTATAATCATAATTATTTTTTCATTGTAAAGTAGTGACTTGGAGCTATAAAATGAGACATTTCGTGACATTGTGGTCATATCTCACATTTTTCGATTGCCATTCAAAAAGTCGCCAAATCTGGCCAATGCTGGCCAATGCCCCATTTCTTAATTCGTCATTTTAATGCAATAAGAGGGATCAGCGATCTAAATACAATACATCAAGTTTTACTTTCGATTTCAAAGTAATACCCAGAAGTTCCACCTGATGGCAGGAACGTTCCATTATTCTGATTTTGACAAAAGTGTTAAATCTGGCTAAATCACTTCCTGTCAAACGAGGTAAACAAAGGAAGCTAATTTGACCCCTAGCTTATAGCTTGGCCGTCCGGATTGCTAAACTAACATTAGCTTTGTCATAACTTAGTCAGATTAAGCTTAAAAACGGCCAGGAACATCCCAAAATATCAAATTTTTTGCCGCGGATCACATAGACACGGCGCGCGTGCACGATAGTGCACGATCGCGCGGGTTTCGGCCGGTTTTTGGTAGATTACATAAAAAGAATTAAAAAAATGTCAAACAATTGCAATATTTTGTTATAAAAAGACGTACTGACAGGGCAGTACGTCTACTACGCAGATAACGTCATTGGCTTGGAGGGATTTGTTGATTTACTACGTCAATTAACATGGCAGTCTATGGGCTTGACGTAGCCTTGGCCACAAAGGAGTTAATGGGTTAATGTAAAGACAAACTGTTCAACTGTGGTGATTTTTTTTTATTACTTTGGACTGACTTTGCAAAAAAAATAAAAAAATAAATGAACTTGGCCAGGGGAACGCAACATTCCTGTTCTGGGAATTTCATAGTGAGCAAACATTTGGTGACAATAGTGAAGATGAAGCGTTTTCAGCTCGTAGGTCAGCTATTTTGTGTAGAGCAGGGGTTCCCCCCCCCACCCCAATACAAACTGACTGCAAAAATATCCTTACTAGAGAAAATATATCATAAATTAATATTGAAACCAGATATACTGTAATCATTAAGGAAAGTTTATGCATGTACTATTTCTTTTTAATGTATAGGGGACCCCCCCCCCCCCCCCCAAGGCCTCGTACAGACCCTGGAGAACATGGTCAACAAAATATATAGTTTAAATGGTTAACACTAGCACGTCAGAGCGCTCTTTCTGACCCATTTTGAAGTGGATTTTCTTTGCCCATGAAGTCTTGAGAAAGTTCCCCTTGAATGACTTTTCCTAAATATGATTTTAGGCAGACCTACCAGACCTAGTAGGTCTGGTCTTTTTCGGTCAATCTGACTGCCGTCACACTTTCACCCCCCCGCAAGCAGTGAAGTTTCACACCTCCCGCCAGCTGGAGACGGCATTGTTCAAGTTTATGGGTCATTGGCAATTTCAACTGCTAAGGCAAGCTAGGAAAGCTGGACAGTGGAAAGTTGTGAAACGGTTGTAAACGACTTTAAACGCAAGCAGTACACCCAGCTGTGGCGTTGTTGTTGTTGTACACGTGTGTGCAGACTGCAGAAGCTTTCTTTAATTACAAATTGATGATCGCGACGCACAGCTGTGGAGTGTGGATCATTACCAGCACGCAGCGCTACAGTGAAAAGTCAACTGATCGACGGACAAAGCTACTCGGACAGCTATTTTATAAAGCTAAAGAGTAAAGGTGGTGCTTCTCTTGTTTAATGCGTGGGGCTCACTTCTGTTAGTCGCAGGTGCTCTTTATAGTCTGAGTCTGTTTGTTGTCTCAATGCGATTACTCTGCACCGTCGTACGGTAGCTTCTGTTCACTGACTGTGGGCGCGTTCGGAAATACCACACCGGAGCACACTCTCCTATCAGTTTGCATTGCACAGTGGGCTCAGTGCGCCATTTCCGAACGCGCCCTGTGTGTGCGCTGCGAGAGACCTTTTTTTTCCTTCCTTTTCTGTTGGTACGTTCAATGTGCCTCGGAAACACAGGATAGGGTGAAATTGACCATGAAAAAAAGGTGCAACCATGGATTTTACCGATGCAAGCACTCCGCGAACGATGCATCGAGATTTCACCCGTCAATTGTATCCGATACAGTGAATGAACCGATGCACTCGCATCGCGCACGTCTGTATCGATGTATCGATACGTATCGATTATTTTCCACATGCCTAGTATAGAGGAGTTACGGAAGAAGAATGTATTTGCACCTATTGTGATATAAATTATATTGAGAATGAGTTCCATTTTCTTATCTATTGCCCGTTGTATCATGAGCTACGTCAAAAGGTATTTAACAGATGTAAAAATATAGATCTGATGTGGTTAATTGATGCAGAGCGACTGAGATGGATAAGGAGAAAGCTTGGGACATACGGACAAAGAAAACTTATATGTGATGTATTTTATTTTTATGTTTATATAAACAGGCTATTCAGATATCCAATGACTCTACGCCCTGAATTTGACCTCTTACCATCAGGGAGGAGGCTTGCCATTAGAAAAAAGCAAGGGCTACAGACTTTTGTGCCAAGTACAGTGGACATTTTAAATAATAATAATATAATAATAATAATATTATTAAGTACAGTGGACATTTTAAATAATAATAATATAATAATAATAATAATATTATTAAGTACAGTGGACATTATAAATAATAAGTGCAGTGGACATTTTAAATAATAATAATATAATAATAATAATAATATTATTAAGTACAGTGGACATTATAAATAATAAGTACAGTGGACATTTTAAATAATAATATAATAATAATATTATTATTAAGTACAGTGGACATTTTAAATAATATAATAATAATAATAATATTATTAAGTACAGTGGACATTATAAATAATAAGTACAGTGGACATTTTAAATAATAATAATATAATAATAATATTATTATTAAGTACAGTGGACATTTTAAATAATAATAATATAATAATAATAATATTATTATTAAGTACAGTGGACATTTAAATAAAGTACAGTGGACATTTAAATAAAGTACAGTGGACATTTTAAATAAGAAATGGTTTAATCCCTACTCCCTGATCACGGTTGCTGCGCTATGGGAATACATTTTATAGTATTTTTTAATGCATTGCATTTTTATGTAAATATGTTTTTATTGTTGTATTCTGACTGCCAGTGTGCCAAAGGCACATTTCCATTTTATTTTATGTAAGATTTATTTTGGACAAAATCTTTATCTATCCACACTGATGTACAACCCACTGGCTTCTGTCTTTATCTATCCACACTGATGTACAACCCACTGGCTTCTGTCTTTATCTATCCACACTGATGTACAACCCACTGGCTTCTGTCTTTTTGTGCATTTTCTTTTTTATTATAGCACATTAGCTAATGTCCATAAGTATATATAATGAACAGTATATGTCGAATCATCTGCATATTTTATTGGCTCAACACCAGAAGCCAATAAAAGTGTACAGGATGCACAGTAATAACATCCATGCATCTGCAGATCAGCACAACACACAAAGACAAGCCTGCGTTTAAAGGAATGCAAACACAAACCCACAACCGAGCACAGATGTAGACACATTGTAATCTCAGCCTTGTTGGTGGTCAATACAAAAATAATACAACCACAGGATCAATACGACTTGTGAGAGTAGCAGATACAATAGAATGCACTTCATTATGTTTTCCATTGGCTACATAATCTGTCAAAGTGTCTCCGAGTAAGACACACACGCACGCTGCAGACACACACACACACACACACACACACACACACACACACACACACACACACACACACACACACACACACACACACACACACAGAGAGAGAGAGAGAGAGAGAGAGAGAGAGAGAGAGAGAGAGAGAGAGAGAGAGAGACACACACACAGACAGACAGACAGACAGACAGACAGACAGACAGACAGACAGACAGACAGACAGACAGACAGACAGACAGACAGACAGAGAGAGAGAGAGAGAGAGAGAGCACTACATTCTACATTCAAATTACAGATCTAAAAGCTCACAACGTGTTGCAACATAATGTATACATTGTGTGAATGTGTTGGAACTACCGGTTACTCATTAGTTATGTTATGATTGTGCGTGCGTGCGTGCGTTTTGATGTGGCCAATCTCTCAGAGGCTAAAGTTCAATCATTATGTTCATGTAATTACTTAGCTCCAGTAGAAACGTTGGATGTGCCGCGGTCACAACGTCTCGATCCAAGGGACAACGCCCAGTGTGCTAATTCAATTAATCCATTTTGGGCGGAAACCCCTTTTGGTGTTAGCATTACGTTATGCTTTAGCTATTGAAAAATAGAAGAACGACTGACATAGAAACATAGCTTTTTCAGAAAACTGTCAGGATGTAGAAGACATTTTGAGAATCTGATCTCAGGTCAGAATGGGTTAATTAGAACCTGTACCTTTTATGCATTGACGTATTATTATAACACTGTTGTTATTATTGTTGTATTGTTGTTGTTATTATTATGTTATTATTATTAATGTTATTATTATTAATTACACACTGTTCTGTTCAAATGCTGCCGTGTGAACTCTGAAAGCCGGAGATTTGCGGGCTGTGTTGTGTTTTTTTTAGGTTTCTTTTCTGTTCATTGGCTTTGCAGTGGATTGACACTCATGATTAGACGGTGCATAATTTATTGTATACTATAAGAACACCCACCCCTGCATTCACAGTGAAGTAGTGCATAAACAGGCATTTAGCTCACTGTTAAGGACTTCCATTGCTGAGTCAATATTGGCCCCTAACAGTCTCTCTCCACAAATGTACTTCTGCATTCAATTATACCTCTGCTGGCTACAAAACAAAAGCACTCTCACAGAGTGGACCGTGATGAGGCCAGAGAGCCAATGACTTTGGAAGCAAAGACCTAAGTGGAGCTTATAGTAGGTGGCCAAGGTTAATGTGGGGTGCTGAGCAATTGTCATGTGAGGTGAGAGGATAATTGAGCTTATAGAGAAATGGTGATAAAATAGCCTGTATACAAGTCCCAACAAGCTGGAAATCATCACGTATCACACTAAAAGGGCCTCTAGAGCGTGTCGGGGTGGGAATTACATGCAAATGGCCTCCACGCCAGCGTGGTGTCTGTCAAGGTCAGGAATCAGGACTGTAGAAAGATCCCTGAGTGCTGCTCCCTGTGTTGGAAAGTACAAACTCTCTGTCTGCCATCGTATGCTATTATAACCCAGGGATGGAGTCATATACGTCATGAGGAAATTATTATGAGGTGTGTCATATACATGCGTGTGTCAAAACCAGCTCAGTGGCCTTGTGGTTAGAGTGTCCGCCCTGAGACTGGGAGGTCGGGGTTCGATCCCCGGCCGGGTCATACCAAAGACTATAAAAATGGGACCCAGTGCCTCCCTGCTTGACACTCAGCATCAAGGGTTGGATTGGGGGTAAGTCCCTGCGACATATTAGCGTCATGTCCAGGGGGTGTACTTGTACATCAAGCTGCCTCCCGCTACAGAAACAGGAGATAGGCTCCTGCCCCTATGGGCCTCATGGCTACAGAAACAGGAGATAGGCTCCTGCCCCTATGGGCCTCAGGCTACAGAAACAGGAGATAGGCTCCTGCCCCTATGGGCCTCATGGCTACAGAAACAGGAGATAGGCTCCTGCCCCTATGGGCCTCATGGCTACAGAAACAGGAGATAGGCTCCTGCCCCTATGGGCCTCATGGCTACAGAAACAGGAGATAGGCTCCTGCCCCTATGGGCCTCATGGCTACAGAAACAGGAGATAGGCTCCTGCCCCTATGGGCCTCATGGCTACAGACAGGAGATAGGCTCCTGCCCCTATGGGCCTCATGGCTACAGAGACAGGAGATAGGCTCCTGCCCCTATGGGCCTCATAGCTACAGAGACAGGAGATAGGCTCCTGCCCTATGGGCCTCATGGCTACAGAAACAGGAGATAGGCTCCTGCCCCTATGGGCCTCATGGCTACAGAAACAGGAAATAGGCTCCTGCCCCTATGGGCCTCATGGCTACAGAAACAGGAGATAGGCTCCTGCCCCTATGGGCCTCATGGCTACAGAAACAGGAGATAGGCTCCTGCCCTATGGGCCTCATGGCTCGGCAAGGTTACTTACTACTTACATGCCAAAATAATAACAAAATGGATAGTTTATATATATGGCACATAGAACAGCCCTGTGCTGTAGGTTCTGAAAGGAACTGGCCACTTGGCTAGAAGCAGACTGATCATGAGAATGCAATTGCTTTCCTTTTTCTTTGCTTTTATGTTTTCGGTTCGTTGCCTTGTCCATAACTGGAAATATCATAACTTTTATGCAGCGAATTGACGCTATTATAGTAAAGCCAGAAAAGCTCCGATACACTGTATAGGGCATTGGATTGAATGGAACACCGTAAGCCTTTGGAATGCTCTTCCTCCAACTGTCAGAGAAGACGACTCTGTACACATGTTTTAATTGAGGCATAAAAAGAATATGTTCCATTAGCATTATGGCCTGCCCAGTATAATGTCACAGCTCTCATTAAGTCAGTATCCTATATTCAAATTGCCTATAGGGTATGTGTCGTTAACCCATTTTGGACAGCAGCTATACAGTCACTCAGAACCATGGGCAGCAGCTATACAGTCACTTCAGCACCATGGACAGCAGCTACAGTCACTTCAGCACCACGGACAGCAGATACAGTCACTTCAGCACCATGGACAGAAGCTACAGTCACTTCAGCACCATGGACAGCAGCTATACAGTCACTTCACTTCAGCACCATGGACAGCAGATATACAGTTCAGCACCATGGACAGCAGCTACATTCACTTCAGCACCATGGACAGCAGCTATACAGTCACTTCAGAACCATGGACAGCAGCTATACAGTCACTTCAGAACCATGGACAGCAGATATACAGTCACTTCAGAACCATGGACAGCAGCTATACAGTCACTTCAGAACCATGGACAGCAGATATACAGTCACTTCAGAACCATGGACAGCAGCTATACAGTCACTTCAGAACCATGGACAGCAGCTATACAGTCACTTCAGAACCATGGACAGCAGCTATACAGTCACTTCAGAACCATGGGCAGCAGCTATACAGTCACTTCAGAACCATGGACAGCAGCTACAGTCACTTCAGTTCAGAACCATGGACAGCAGCTTTCGTTCAGAACTGCCACTAAGGCCATGTTTTATTTTGAGTTAGTGTTTGTAAACAATTGTAAGTATTGCCTTTGTTAAATGTTAAATGTTTGTCTGTGTCGGACCCCAAGAAGACTAGCTTTTGTCAAGGCAAAAGCTAATGGGGATCCTTATAAACAATAAAAGGCCTGGGCCGTGGCTCAGCGGTCCAGGCACCTTGGCTGGAAATCCAGTCTGGAGGTGTGCCGCGGGTTCGACTCCCGATCCCGATGACCTTTAATAATAATAATAATAATAATGAATTGCATTTTTATAGCGCTTTTATATGCACTACGTGCCTACTCAAAGCGCTGAGCACCCTGAGCACCCAGGGGTGCCCTGAGACAAAATAGTTTGAGAACCACTGTCGTAGCAGCGTGAGCTAAAGTATTTCATGTCACACAGCTGTCAGTCAATGCATATAATACCACAGCTCTCCTCAAGTCACAATGTGAACAGCTTACTCATAAATTCTTTCACACCAGCTTAACCCATTGACCTGTGATCAGATTCAAAAAATGTCTTCTACATCCTGACAGTTTTCTGAAAAAGCTATGTTTCTATGTCAGTCGTTCTTCGATTTTTCAAAAATAGCAGACCTACAAGCTCATAGCGTGCCACCAAGTGGCGAGCTACGAGCTTGTAGATCTGCTATTTTTCAATAGCTAAAGCATAGCATAATGCTAACACGAAAAGGGGTTCCCGCCCAGAATGGGCTGTGAAAACGTCCCCTTGCAATTATTCATGAATATATAATGAATCAGGAAGTCATGATGACTGTAAACAAACAGATTATGAAGAGATTGCAGATGGATGTCATGGTTTATAACGTAATGCAATGATACACCCCATGCCAGCTGTATGGATTATTCTCCTCATGTCTTGTCCACACAACTCAATGTAATGACATCAATCCTTTGTCTTATATCTTGTTTACTCTCATACAGCACACTTTACACAATTTACAATTTGCAATTCACAATGTAAGCATTTAGCAGAAGCTCTTAAAGGGGAATACCACTCATTTTCAACATTGAACTAGGCCTATGTCAGCTGCCAAGAACATATTTTTCTTTATATAATTTTTATTCCACGATTTTGTAACCCATTTTCACCCCTGTGTCAATCATCTAATGTGATCCTGGGCTCTACACACCGTCCACCAACCTAGTCCCCATATATGGGGGACAAGGGGAGAGCAACGGACTTGAACTCATGCTTCCTTCATGCCTGAGTGTCCAAGTTGCTCCTTTACACCTGACAGGGGGGAGTTTCCCTGGTTGGACGTAGCGCGTGGAAGGAACACGTTATTCCAACCAGTTCCTTTCCCCTCCATCAGGCGCCCCGGCTGGCCAGGAGGTGGCAGTATAGAGTATAGAGACCAGTTCCTTTCCCCTCCATCAGGCGCCCTGGCTGGCCAGGAGGAGGCGGTGTACCACAGGTCTATGGGGAACGCTGCCATGCAGTGTATTTGTCAGATCTGTCTTCTGTCACTTAAACACTCTTTGTAGAATACACATGATTCAGATTAGGCGTACCAGCCGATGCACCATATTGCTTTTATGTATAGTAGTTTGGGCAATGTGCCACATGGCATGCCTTCAGACAGGGTTATGATGACATGCATAAATATAGGCATATTAAATGTCACACATTCTGCCATGTGTTAAGCACTGATCTAGCAGTTAGTCCATCTGTCTGTCCGTCTGTCCATCTGTTCGTCTTATGACTGGCTGAGCGCTTATGCAACACTACATTTTAACATGGATTTTAAACTATTAAAACACATGGTGGTCGTCAGTATACGCACTATGCAGGCATACATCCTATTTTACACATTCACCCTCTAGGCAAACCGAGAGATGGTTTTCATGCAACTATACAAATGATGTGCTTGTTCTCCTTGTTGTCAGATCTCAATATATGCCTCTTTGAATCCAACAGCAGCCGAAATATAAAATGCATTTCTCATTAGCATTTGACACGTCCCCTGCACCTAACGGTGGATGAGTAACATACACTGTGACTAAAAGTCAGACAGTTGGAGACTAAAACAAGACGAAGTGTGAAGTGAATGACAAACACCTTGTGCTGCTCAGTCACCCCCCCCCCCCCCCCCGCCAGGTCTCCTGTCATTTGTGATGTATTTATCTCAGTCCTCATGACTGATGCTTTCCATTAGTATGGAAGGAGGCAGCTACGTGAGGAATTTAAATCTCCAATGCCGGCTTTGCAACTTGCATGGCCTACTAACACCTGAATAAATCCACACCTTCTCTCTGGAACTCTCTCCCCAGTCAATTTACAATTTACAATGTAGGCATTTAGCTCTTGATCCAGAGCGACTTACATTTAAGCAAAAACAAAAGCATGGCATACATCACATATAAAAAGTAGTTATCATGAATCATGTATAAACTAAGAACGTGGAGTATCAATGTCAACTATACATACTATACTATATTATATATTATATAATATAATAATACATGTGTACTATAAAGTGCTATGACTACATAAAATGCAATTCTATAGTGCTGTCTACGTAACAAGCTATAAGTCTGTCTAAAATACTATCCAAGTCAACATAAAGTGCTATCCAAGGGGCTAGTCTAGGGCAAGTGCTACGGGCCATGGTGGAGTCTGAAGAGGTGGGTTTTCAGACTACTGGCAGAAGATTGGGAGTGAGGCTGCAGTTCTGACTGTGACGGGAAGTGCATTCCATATAGTTTTGGAGCCAGAAGGGAGAAGAGTTTGGGACGTGTGGAGCGTTGTTGTCCCGGCGTTTTCAGTGAAGGTACAGTCTGTCTGTCCCCAGTTCCTCTCCTCCATATCTGTCATTATCCAACAATCCTTTTCCATATGCCCCTCCATCAGCTGCACCTATCACCCCTCCTATGCATCACAATCTCTCCATCACCTCTGTTACCCACATATCCCTCCTATAGCAACCATCTCCCTGTCTAGATATTACACTACTGTAACTGTTACCCACATCTCCCTCCTATAGCAACCATCTCCCCGTCTAGATATTACACTACTGTAACTGTTACCCACATCTCCCTCCTATAGCAACCATCTCCCTGTCTAGATATTACACTACTGTAACTGTTACCCACATCTCCCTCCTATAGCAACCATCTCCCCGTCTAGATATTACACTACTGTAACTGTTACCCACATCTCCCTCCTATAGCAACCATCTCCCCGTCTAGATATTACACTACTGTAACTGTTACCCACATCTCCCTCCCATAGCAACCATCTCCCCGTCTAGATATTACACTACTGTAACTGTTACCCACATCTCCCTCCTATAGCAACCATCTCCCCTGTCTAGATATTACACTACTGTAACTGTTACCCACATCTCCCTCCTATAGCAACCATCTCCCCTGTCTAGATATTACACTACTGTAACTGTTACCCACATCTCCCTCCCATAGCAACCATCTCCCCGTCTAGATATTACACTACTGTAACTGTTACCCACATCTCCCTCCTATAGCAACCATCTCCCCTGTCTAGATATTACACTACTGTAACTGTTACCCACACTCCCTCCTATAGCAACCATCTCCCCGTCTAGATATTACACTACTGTAACTGTTACCCACACTCCCTCCTATAGCAACCATCTCCCCTGTCTAGATATTACACTACTGTAACTGTTACCCACATCTCCCTCCTATAGCAACCATCTCCCCGTCTAGAT
The DNA here is from genome assembly GCF_964188405.1 of Protomyctophum parallelum. Classification (NCBI taxonomy): domain Eukaryota; kingdom Metazoa; phylum Chordata; class Actinopteri; order Myctophiformes; family Myctophidae; genus Protomyctophum; species Protomyctophum parallelum. The sequence goes on from NC_139699.1 coordinate 36,279,298, forward strand.
ATTACACTACTGTAACTGTTACCCACATCTCCCTCCTATAGCAACCATCTCCCCTGTCTAGATATTACACTACTGTAACTGTTACCCACATCTCCCTCCTATAGCAACCATCTCCCCTGTCTAGATATTACACTACTGTAACTGTTACCCACACTCCCTCCTATAGCAACCATCTCCCCGTCTAGATATTACACTACTGTAACTGTTACCCACATCTCCCTCCTATAGCAACCATCTCCCCGTCTAGATATTACACTACTGTAACTGTTACCCACATCTCCCTCCTATAGCAACCATCTCCCCGTCTAGATATTACACTACTGTAACTGTTACCCACATCTCCCTCCTATAGCAACCATCTCCCCCGTCTAGATATTACACTACTGTAACTGTTACCCACATCTCCCTCCTATAGCAACCATCTCCCCTGTCTAGATATTACACTACTGTAACTGTTACCCACATCTCCCTCCTATAGCAACCATCTCCCCGTCTAGATATTACACTACTGTAACTGTTACCCACATCTCCCTCCTATAGCAACCATCTCCCCGTCTAGATATTACACTACTGTAACTGTTACCCACATCTCCCTCCTATAGCAACCATCTCCCCGTCTAGATATTACACTACTGTAACTGTTACCCACATCTCCCTCCTATAGCAACCATCTCCCCTGTCTAGATATTACACTACTGTAACTGTTACCCACACTCCCTCCTATAGCAACCATCTCCCCGTCTAGATATTACACTACTGTAACTGTTACCCACATCTCCCTCCTATAGCAACCATCTCCCCGTCTAGATATTACACTACTGTAACTGTTACCCACATCTCCCTCCTATAGCAACCATCTCCCCCGTCTAGATATTACACTACTGTAACTGTTACCCACATCTCCCTCCTATAGCAACCATCTCCCCGTCTAGATATTACACTACTGTAACTGTTACCCACATCTCCCTCCTATAGCAACCATCTCCCCCGTCTAGATATTACACTACTGTAACTGTTACCCACATCTCCCTCCTATAGCAACCATCTCCCCCGTCTAGATATTACACTACTGTAACTGTTACCCACATCTCCCTCCTATAGCAACCATCTCCCCTGTCTAGATATTACACTACTGTAACTGTTACCCACACTCCCTCCTATAGCAACCATCTCCCCGTCTAGATATTACACTACTGTAACTGTTACCCACATCTCCCTCCTATAGCAACCATCTCCCCGTCTAGATATTACACTATACTGTAACTGTTACCCACATCTCCCTCCTATAGCAACCATCTCCCCCGTCTAGATATTACACTACTGTAACTGTTACCCACATCTCCCTCCTATAGCAACCATCTCCCCGTCTAGATATTACACTACTGTAACTGTTACCCACATCTCCCTCCTATAGCAACCATCTCCCCCGTCTAGATATTACACTACTGTAACTGTTACCCACATCTCCCTCCTATAGCAACCATCTCCCCTGTCTAGATATTACACTATACTGTAACTGTTACCCACATCTCCCTCCTATAGCAACCATCTCCCCCGTCTAGATATTACACTACTGTAACTGTTACCCACATCTCCCTCCTATAGCAACCATCTCCCCTGTCTAGATATTACACTATACTGTAACTGTTACCCACATCTCCCTCCTATAGCAACCATCTCCCCCGTCTAGATATTACACTACTGTAACTGTTACCCACATCTCCCTCCTATAGCAACCATCTCCCTGTCTAGATATTACACTACTGTAACTGTTACCCACATCTCCCTCCTATAGCAACCATCTCCCCCGTCTAGATATTACACTACTGTAACTGTTACCCACATCTCCCTCCTATAGCAACCATCTCCCTGTCTAGATATTACACTACTGTAACTGTTACCCACATCTCCCTCCTATAGCAACCATCTCCCCCGTCTAGATATTACACTACTGTAACTGTTACCCACATCTCCCTCCTATAGCAACCATCTCCCCCGTCTAGATATTACACTACTGTAACTGTTACCCACACTCCCTCCTATAGCAACCATCTCCCCGTCTAGATATTACACTACTGTAACTGTTACCCACACTCCCTCCTATAGCAACCATCTCCCCCGTCTAGATATTACACTACTGTAACTGTTACCCACACTCCCTCCTATAGCAACCATCTCCCCCGTCTAGATATTACACTACTGTAACTGTTACCCACACTCCCTCCTATAGCAACCATCTCCCCGTCTAGATATTACACTACTGTAACTGTTACCCACATCTCCCTCCTATAGCAACCATCTCCCCGTCTAGATATTACACTACTGTAACTGTTACCCACACTCCCTCCTATAGCAACCATCTCCCCCGTCTAGATATTACACTACTGTAACTGTTACCCACACTCCCTCCTATAGCAACCATCTCCCCCGTCTAGATATTACACTACTGTAACTGTTACCCACATCTCCCTCCTATAGCAACCATCTCCCCCGTCTAGATATTACACTACTGTAACTGTTACCCACATCTCCCTCCTATAGCAACCATCTCCCCCGTCTAGATATTACACTACTGTAACTGTTACCCACATCTCCCTCCTATAGCAACCATCTCCCCGTCTAGATATTACACTACTGTAACTGTTACCCACACTCCCTCCTATAGCAACCATCTCCCCGTCTAGATATTACACTACTGTAACTGTTACCCACATCTCCCTCCTATAGCAACCATCTCCCCTGTCTAGATATTACACTACTGTAACTGTTACCCACATCTCCCTCCTATAGCAACCATCTCCCCCGTCTAGATATTACACTACTGTAACTGTTACCCACATCTCCCTCCTATAGCAACCATCTCCCCGTCTAGATATTACACTACTGTAACTGTTACCCACACTCCCTCCTATAGCAACCATCTCCCCTGTCTAGATATTACACTACTGTAACTGTTACCCACATCTCCCTCCTATAGCAACCATCTCCCCGTCTAGATATTACACTACTGTAACTGTTACCCACATCTCCCTCCTATAGCAACCATCTCCCCTGTCTAGATATTACACTATACTGTAACTGTTACCCACATCTCCCTCCTATAGCAACCATCTCCCCCGTCTAGATATTACACTACTGTAACTGTTACCCACATCTCCCTCCTATAGCAACCATCTCCCCTGTCTAGATATTACACTACTGTAACTGTTACCCACATCTCCCTCCTATAGCAACCATCTCCCTGTCTAGATATTACACTACTGTAACTGTTACCCACATCTCCCTCCTATAGCAACCATCTCCCCGTCTAGATATTACACTACTGTAACTGTTACCCACATCTCCCTCCTATAGCAACCATCTCCCCTGTCTAGATATTACACTACTGTAACTGTTACCCACATCTCCCTCCTATAGCAACCATCTCCCCTGTCTAGATATTACACTATACTGTAACTGTTACCCACATCTCCCTCCTATAGCAACCATCTCCCCCGTCTAGATATTACACTACTGTAACTGTTACCCACATCTCCCTCCTATAGCAACCATCTCCCCTGTCTAGATATTACACTACTGTAACTGTTACCCACATCTCCCTCCTATAGCAACCATCTCCCCCGTCTAGATATTACACTACTGTAACTGTTACCCACATCTCCCTCCTATAGCAACCATCTCCCCTGTCTAGATATTACACTACTGTAACTGTTACCCACATCTCCCTCCTATAGCAACCATCTCCCCCGTCTAGATATTACACTACTGTAACTGTTACCCACATCTCCCTCCTATAGCAACCATCTCCCCTGTCTAGATATTACACTACTGTAACTGTTACCCACATCTCCCTCCTATAGCAACCATCTCCCCTGTCTAGATATTACACTATACTGTAACTGTTACCCACATCTCCCTCCTATAGCAACCATCTCCCCCGTCTAGATATTACACTACTGTAACTGTTACCCACATCTCCCTCCTATAGCAACCATCTCCCCGTCTAGATATTACACTACTGTAACTGTTACCCACATCTCCCTCCTATAGCAACCATCTCCCCCGTCTAGATATTACACTACTGTAACTGTTACCCACATCTCCCTCCTATAGCAACCATCTCCCTGTCTAGATATTACACTATACTGTAACTGTTACCCACATCTCCCTCCTATAGCAACCATCTCCCCTGTCTAGATATTACACTACTGTAACTGTTACCCACATCTCCCTCCTATAGCAACCATCTCCCCCGTCTAGATATTACACTACTGTAACTGTTACCCACATCTCCCTCCTATAGCAACCATCTCCCCCGTCTAGATATTACACTACTGTAACTGTTACCCACATCTCCCTCCTATAGCAACCATCTCCCCTGTCTAGATATTACACTACTGTAACTGTTACCCACATCTCCCTCCTATAGCAACCATCTCCCCCGTCTAGATATTACACTACTGTAACTGTTACCCACATCTCCCTCCTATAGCAACCATCTCCCCTGTCTAGATATTACACTACTGTAACTGTTACCCACATCTCCCTCCTATAGCAACCATCTCCCCTGTCTAGATATTACACTACTGTAACTGTTACCCACACTCCCTCCTATAGCAACCATCTCCCCCGTCTAGATATTACACTACTGTAACTGTTACCCACATCTCCCTCCTATAGCAACCATCTCCCCCGTCTAGATATTACACTACTGTAACTGTTACCCACATCTCCCTCCTATAGCAACCATCTCCCCCGTCTAGATATTACACTACTGTAACTGTTACCCACATCTCCCTCCTATAGCAACCATCTCCCCCGTCTAGATATTACACTACTGTAACTGTTACCCACATCTCCCTCCTATAGCAACCATCTCCCCTGTCTAGATATTACACTACTGTAACTGTTACCCACATCTCCCTCCTATAGCAACCATCTCCCCTGTCTAGATATTACACTACTGTAACTGTTACCCACATCTCCCTCCTATAGCAACCATCTCCCCGTCTAGATATTACACTACTGTAACTGTTACCCACATCTCCCTCCTATAGCAACCATCTCCCCCGTCTAGATATTACACTACTGTAACTGTTACCCACATCTCCCTCCTATAGCAACCATCTCCCTGTCTAGATATTACACTACTGTAACTGTTACCCACATCTCCCTCCTATAGCAACCATCTCCCCGTCTAGATATTACACTACTGTAACTGTTACCCACATCTCCCTCCTATAGCAACCATCTCCCCGTCTAGATATTACACTACTGTAACTGTTACCCACACTCCCTCCTATAGCAACCATCTCCCCCGTCTAGATATGCCACCTGTTATAATATTCAACCAGGTCCTGTGTAACTAGTGGTCTGTGTCTCCTCACAGGCAGGTCATTATTGAAACAGAGTCAACGGCGCCACTGGGGCAGATTAAGGCCACATCACATCACTCACTCTCTCTCTCCGTCTCCGTCTATTGTCACTGACTGAAGGATTGATATTTCTCATTTCAGCCCGTCTGCCCATGGGGGGGGGGGGGGGAGTCAAAATCAATACAGACCTGTCACTTTTGATCAACATGATAAAGATGGCTGAGGAGACGACGGGGTTTCTTCTCCTTCAGATGACACTTTATGGTTATGTTACTTATCCCATTCTGGGCGGGAACCCCTTTTGGTGGTTACATACATTATGTTAGAATTTAGCTATATTGAAAAATAGCAGATCTACAAGCTCATATCGTGCCACCGAGTGGCGCGCTATGAACTTGTAGGTCTGCTATTTTTGAAAAATCGTTATCTTTCAGATCTTTTTTCAAATCTTTCAGAAAATGGTCATGATTTAGATTTTTTTTATTATTATTTCGATGTCAGGCCTGGATGGGTTAAGTGATTTCTCTTTTGGCCCAGATATTTCAGATGGTGAGGGACCCTGCAGAGCAGTGGAGAAAATAGATGTCTATTCTGAAGCAGTTCGCTGAGCGGTTTGCTAAATGAAAAACAGTTTGACTCGAGGCCACTCGGATGTAACGCAGAACTCTTTTGATGTGTCTGTTTTTAAAGGATGCCAGTGTTTACTGACTGTGATGGGTTCTGCCCACACAAACATCATTTGCATTCGTAGCTACACTTTAAACTGCACAAACTGGTAGGTGGAAAGTTGGAAACCAAAGTGCTTCTTGTCTCTCAGACATCAAACCAGAATGAGACGGCACCGGAGAATCACCGATGCTCACATCATTCAATTATTTTATGTGGCAGTCCAACAAAGTATGATTTTTGGTCTTTTTTTATGTAACAATAATGTACCACTGCCAGACAATGACATGTATGTATGTACAGTATCTGTTTTCCATCTTTAAATAATTATGCTGTTTTTTGTGGTAGTGTTATGCTATAAGCAGAAATTCAACCTGATTATTAAATCTCCTTCTATTTAACCTAGAACTGGAGGTCTAGAACTTGGGGTCATGTCATGAGTGACATCACAAAGATGTACTATTTGGCTTGCAGAGTATAGATATTGGTGATGTCACTGTTCTAGACCTCCAGTTCTAGGCTACACAGCAGGGGGGTACTTTTTATTATTTCCACAAAACAACTGTCTTTAAGGTATATTAATGACATAAAGTTGTGACCATTTTGACGTCACAACAAGCTGGGCAGTTGGATGTCATGTCTTGGATCGTGTTTTGATCTCAAACAATATTTGTACAGTAAATATGACGGTTGCATATAGATGCAATGTAATGCATCTGGATTCGGGTGGCATGCAGATTGTTTTGTGCATGGAGAGATGTGCTAACGGAGTGGTGCACTGGACAGACATTCATCAGTAAAATGATTCCCATGCAGCAGTTTGTAAATCCACTCGCACAGCAGGCTTCATAGATTCATCCTCTCCACATATATGTGGTAAATGGTGCATTTATATAGCGCCTTTATCCAAGGCGCTTTACAGAGATTGGGCATTTACATTCACCGATTCACACACACATTCACACACCGATGCCGGGGGAAACCATGCAAGGTACCAACCAGCACATCAGGAGCAATTAGGGGTTCAGTGTCTTGCTCAAGGACACTTGGACACTAACTCTGGGGGAGCCCACAGGGATCGAACCGGGAACCTTTCGGTTTCCATCCGGTCACACTCTACCCCTGAGCCATCGCCACCCACCTAGTGGCCACTCTACCCCTGAGCCACTGCCGCCCCCTAGTGGCATGGTTTAGTGACGTTTATGTGGATCTGTAAAAATCACACTTATGTCTGTTCATCTATATAAGGATGTGATTATTCATTGTAAAATCACACTTATGTCTGTTCATCTATATAAGGATGTGATTATTCATTGTAAAATCACACATGTCTGTTCATCTATATAAGGATGTGATTATTCATTGAAAAATCACACTTATGTCTGTTCATCTATATAAGGATGTGATTATTCATTGTAAAATCACACTTATGTCTGTTCATCTATATAAGGATGTGATTATTCATTGAAAAATCACACTTATGTCTGTTCATCTATATAAGGATGTGATTATTCATTGTAAAATCACACTTATGTTTACTTGTATAACAATACAATTGGTTGTGGTTTCATTGTTATTCATCGAATAACCAAACATTGTTCTTCCGGTGAGATGTCAAGTCTCTTTTCTGTTCTTATCTTATCATGTTCATCCATGTCTAACTCTAAAGGCTCATACATACTTGGTGATAAGAGTTGAGGCCATCATACCTGCGGTGATGTCCTTATAAGGATTGACCCCGCCTCCCTGTGGTTTACCCAACTTCTAGACCAATCAGTGAACGTGGTGATAGCTCCAGAGTGAAAAGACTTGTCTGATAGTAAAAACAGAGAGATGGGTCTGTGTCCGCGGTGATAGCTGATCATCACCGCGACTGACGTAACGGTGTAGTTTTCCAACCCTTTAAAAACTACACCGCGGTGATAAGCTATCACCAAAAACTGTAGTATGTATCAGCCTTAAGAGGGTCCATTTCGGAGCCACATGGACTCCAAATGGAGTGGGTGTTCCATTTGGGGGGTCACATCACATGGAGTCATATTCTATTTGCCAACAGTTACCAAGGCAACAAGCCCCCCCCCCCCACCCCCATTAGACCACACTTCATCACCTTCCTCATGTACACCACCCCTATTAGACCACACTTCATCACCTTCCTCATATACACCACCCCATTAGACCACACTTCATCACCTTCCTCATGTACACCACCCCCATTAGACCACACTTCATCACCTTCCTCATATACACCACCCCATTAGACCACACTTCATCACCTTCCTCATGTACACCACCCCATTAGACCACACTTCATCACCTTCCTCATGTACACCACCCCATTAGACCACACTTCATCACCTTCCTCATATACACCACCCCATTAGACCACACTTCATCACCTTCCTCATGTACACCACCCCCATTAGACCACACTTCATCACCTTCCTCATGTACACCACCCCCATTAGACCACACTTCATCACCTTCCTCATGTACACCACCCCATTAGACCACACTTCATCACCTTCCTCATGTACACCACCCCATTAGACCACACTTCATCACCTTCCTCATATACACCACCCCATTAGACCACACTTCATCACCTTCCTCATGTACACCACCCCCATTAGACCACACTTCATCACCTTCCTCATATACACCACCCCATTAGACCACACTTCATCACCTTCCTCATGTACACCACCCCATTAGACCACACTTCATCACCTTCCTCATGTACACCACCCCCATTAGACCACACTTCATCACCTTCCTCATATACACCACCCCATTAGACCACACTTCATCACCTTCCTCATGTACACCACCCCCATTAGACCACACTTCATCACCTTCCTCATGTACACCACCCCCATTAGACCACACTTCATCACCTTCCTCATATACACCACCCCATTAGACCACACTTCATCACCTTCCTCATGTACACCACCCCATTAGACCACACTTCATCACCTTCCTCATGTACACCACCCCATTAGACCACACTTCATCACCTTCCTCATATACACCACCCCATTAGACCACACTTCATCACCTTCCTCATATACACCACCCCTATTAGACCACACTTCATCACCTTCCTCATGTACACCACCCCCATTAGACCACACTTCATCACCTTCCTCATGTACACCACCCCATTAGACCACACTTCATCACCTTCATGTACACCACCCCCATTAGACCACACTTCATCACCTTCCTCATGTACACCACCCCATTAGACCACACTTCATCACCTTCCTCATATACACCACCCCATTAGACCACACTTCATCACCTTCCTCATATACACCACCCCCATTAGACCACACTTCATCACCTTCCTCATGTACACCACCCCATTAGACCACACTTCATCACCTTCCTCATATACACCACCCCCATTAGACCACACTTCATCACCTTCCTCATGTACACCACCCCATTAGACCACACTTCATCACCTTCCTCATGTACACCACCCCATTAGACCACACTTCATCACCTTCCTCATGTACACCACCCCCATTAGACCACACTTCATCACCTTCCTCATGTACACCACCCCATTAGACCACACTTCATCACCTTCATGTACACCACCCCCATTAGACCACACTTCATCACCTTCCTCATGTACACCACCCCATTAGACCACACTTCATCACCTTCCTCATGTACACCACCCCCATTAGACCACACTTCATCACCTTCATGTACACCACCCCCATTAGACCACACTTCATCACCTTCCTCATGTACACCACCCCATTAGACCACACTTCATCACCTTCCTCATGTACACCACCCCCATTAGACCACACTTCATCACCTTCCTCATGTACACCACCCCATTAGACCACACTTCATCACCTTCCTCATGTACACCACCCCCATTAGACCACACTTCATCACCTTCCTCATATACGGTAGCTTCTTCCCAATTGAGTACCATTACCATTAATTACCATTTTTGAGGTATATATATGAAGATTTGCGTCACATTTTCATGATTTTTCAAAAATAGCAGACCGACAAGCTCGTAGCGCGGCACTCGGTGCCGCACTAAAATTGCCAAAATTCAAATGAAATGGAAAATACAAAAAGTCAATATTGAAATAAGATAAATGCTTTTTCATTTTCAGGTCATTTAACACATTTCATGAGACAAATTAGTGGGCAATGTTACAATGAAAATGCAATTTAGACAATTCAAATGAAATAAGAGAAATGCTTTTGAACCTTCAGATATTGAACGCATTTAAGTGAAAATATAATGCAATAGCATTTACATTTCATCTCCAGGTGTGGTCATTCTATGACAGAATGAAAAAGCAAAAGCAAATAACATCACATTTAAAATTTAAAATTGGCGTGTGTATTATTTGAAAATGAAAATGCAATGCTATTTGCTTTTGCTTTTTCATTTAGTCATAGAATGAGATAAATGTATACATTTAATTTGCCCAAATGAATAATCTGTTGGAACGAAAACCTTCTTCAACATTCAAACTGTGTTAATATGAAAAGAACGAAAATCACATAATTAAATAAAAACTATTTTATTTTGACCATTTCGACCATTTCATTCTGGCGAGTTGAGGCACATTTTGCTGGAGTCTGTCACACATGAGATGAAGCAAACGCAAATCACGCAAATGCATTTTCATTTTCAAATTGGCATGTGTACGTACGGAAAGGAAATGCAAAGGAAAGGAAAATGCAATGTGATTTGCGTTTTTGCTTCATCTCCAGGTGTGCTCATTCTATGACCAAATGAAAAAGCAAATAGCATTGCATTTTAATTTTCAAATAGTACACACGCCAATTTTAAAATTTAAATGCCAAGTTATTTGCTTTTGCTTTTTCATTCTGTCATAGAATGACCACACCAGTGTTGTTTTCGTCAACTAAAACTACCTTTTTTCACTGACTAAAACTAAATAAAAACGAATCTATGATGACTAAAACTAAGACTAAATATACTGACAATTTCGTCAACAAATAAAAACTAGACTAAAATGTTAGTAAGGGACTAGTGGACAAAAGAGATCCAGTTTTACGCTGGGTTGCATGCTGAAAATAGCAGATATACAATCTCACAACGCGTCGCAGCGCGACACGTTGTGAGATTGTATATCTGCTATATTTCAGCATGCAACCAAAGTGTAAAATATGTCATTACAACAACATCAAGGCCTGTCAAAACACATTTTAGTCGACTAAATCACCTGTAGATTTAGTCGACTAAAATCGTATGACATTTAGTCGACTAAAACTAGACTAACATTCCAGGTGACTAAAATGTGACTAAAACTAAGTGAAAACTATTCAAGAGACTATGACTAAAACTAAAATTTTCTGCCAAAAACAACACTGGACCACACCTGGAGATGAAATGTAAATGCTATTGCATTATATTTTCACTTAAATGTGTTCATTATCTGATGGTTAAAAAGCATTTCTCTTATTTCATTTGAATATTCTAAATTGCATTTTCATTTTAATATTGCCCACTAATTTGCTAGTATTCTTTTAAAATTGAAATTCAAATGATATTTTATTTATAATTTGAATTGTGTCATAGAATGAGCACATCAGTAGATTAAATGTAAATGCTATTGCATTTTAGATTTATTTTTGTCCCAAGAAATGCGTTGATGACCTGAAAATGAAAAAGCCTTTCTCTTATTTCAATTGACTTTTCATATTTGCCATTTCATTTGAATTGTGGCAGCGTTATGCTTCCATAACAGTACATTTTGATGCCAATACTTTTGTACTTTTACTCAAGTACATTTTGAATTCATTCCGGACTTTTACTTGCAACAGAGTATTTCTATCTCTACATTGCAGTGTTGATACTTTTACTTGAAAATAAATTGTGAGTACTTTTTCCACTATACTGCTGTTTTCACACAGGAGGTGAGTGGGGTCAATCTCCTTTCAGAGCAGGAAACAGAACAGTCCTCGGACCCCACTTTGACAATCAATGCAATGCTGTGTAGAAAACTAACAGACTTAATCATTTTCACGTTCAAGGTTTCCACTTGACAGTGATATTATCCACCTATGCTTACACATAACAATTTTAACCTTTTGCTACCTTAATTTAAAGATGTAGTGCCGTGATTAAATACTTTTTCCCTGTGTCTATTAGGGCTGGGTATTGATCTATTAGGGCTGGGTATTGATCTATCAGGGCTGGGTATTGATCTATTAGGGCTGGGTATTGATCTATTAGGGCTGGGTATTGATCTATTAGGGCTGGGTATTGATCTATCAGGGCTGGGTATTGATCTATCAGGGCTGGGTATTGATCTATCAGGGCTGGGTATTGATCTATCAGGGCTGGGTATTGATCTATTAGGGCTGGGTATTGATCTATTAGGGCTGGGTATTGATCTATTAGGGCTGGGTATTGATCTATTAGGGCTGGGTATTGATCTATTAGGGCTGGGTATCGCCAACAACCAACAAAAGGACAACATGCTCTAGTGTTTTATCTCTAATGAACACACCGTTATGCCCTGCAGGGTCTAACCACTTTAAATTCATAACACTACATGTCCTCTGTACAACGATAGACTCCATAAACTGAAGACACGCCACGGTCACTACGCTCAGCATTCTGCAAACATTCTCCATGTGTGTCTAACACACACACACACACACACACACTCACACACACAGAGAGAGAGAGAGTTCTCCATGTGTGTCTATAACACACACACACACACACACACACACACACACACACACACACACACACACACACACAGATAGAGAGAGAGAGAGAAAGAGTTCTCCATGTGTTTAACACACACACACACACACACACACACACACACACACACACACACACACACACACACACACACACACACACACACACACACACACACACACACACACACACACACACACACACACACACACACACACACACACACACACACACACACAGAGAGAGAGAGTTCTCCATGTGTCTAACACACACACACACACACACACACACACACACACACACACACACACACACACACACACACACAGAGAGAGAGTTCTCCATGTGTCTAACACACACACACACACACACACACACACACACACAGTCACACACACACACACACACACACACACACACACACACACACACACACACACACACACACACACACACACACACAGAGTTCTCCATGTGTCTAACACACACACACACACACTCACACACACACACACACAGAGAGAGTTCTCCATGTGTCTAACACACACACACACACACACACACACACTCACACACACACAGAGAGAGTTCTCCATGTGTCTCTCACACACACACACACACACACACACACACACACACACACACACACACACACACACACACACACACACACACACACACACACACACACACACACACACACACACACAGAGAGAGAGAGTTCTCCATGTGTCTAACACACACACACACACACACACACACACACAGTTCTCCATGTGTCTAACACACACAGAGAGAGAGCTCAGCTCACCCTCAGCGTATCAATGAGAACATTCACACATTTAATGCAGCCATGTTGACACTTGTGTGAATATGATGTGCACCAAGTGTCCTCAGGGACTGACGGGGGGGAGCTGGGGGGGGGGGGGGGGGACGGAACAAAGAGACCATTACAGGATGACAGCTATTACCAGCCAACTGAATACATAAAGATGAAGAAGACCCTACTATTAGACTATTAGAGGGACATAACTGTTAGCTAAATGTAACCTTGTACTGCAAGTCCACGGCCCATATTATATAAACTATAGACCATTGCTTTGCCAATGTAAACGTTACTAAAGGCCTCATTCACACATAAGACACACACAAGACACACTTGTGTCCTGTGTCTTCTGTTTGTTATGGCCATCTTTTATTTTTATTTTATTTGACCTTTATTTAACCAGTAAAATCACATTGAGACTGTGTCTCTTTTACAAGTGGGAACTGGCCAAGAGGCAGAAATAAACATTACACTTCAATACCACATCGTCAATGTTACATTTTGAACCAGCAAATACAACATCCATATTCCATAATACACCTTAAAGTACCTATGCATAAATACAACAAGTCACCTGTCCTACTTTTTAGTGAGAAGGGCAAAATACACCATATACACAATCTGAACCGATATAATAAATATATAGGCATGAACATAGGCTAGTACATATCCAAACTACATATCCAAACTAGTACATATCAATGCATTTCCAATAGGAGTGATGCGCAAGGTTTTCTGACAGTTGATAATGTGGCGGGGGGCTATAAGACATATATGTTACTATAGTTCAACCTGCAGCAATAGCATCATATTCCAGATATCAAAGTACAGCAATGACACTATACTACAGGCCTGTTGTGTACAGCAACGTGCTCCACAACAACAGAAACAAACACTCCACTGAACATTGTCTTACATTAGGCCTACATTGTACATACATTGTATTTGTATGTACAGATAGCTGCTCTTATACTGTCATTAATAATGACAGTACGCATGCACGCACGCACACACACACACACACACACACAAGCGCCGAGACGAATCAAACACACACGCGCGCGCGCAACCGGCACCGACCAAAATGGAATAAAGTCGCAAGCAACTTGCAAGGCGCACACACACATGCACGTGCGCGGCACCGAAACAACACTAACTAACACACACGCACACAAACACCGCTCTCTCGCTCTCTCTCTCTCTCTCTAAACCAGCGATATGTTTCTTAACTTTGTGAGACGAATTAAGCAGACCACAATACCATTAATAATAATAATAATAATAATAATAATAATAATAATAATAATAATAATAATAATAATACCACAATACCTTTCTGTGGGTCCGGTGTGCGGTCAGCTGTCTGCCCCAAGGAAGAATTTCAAACAAACAAACCAAACAAACGTATGTTTGTCTCCTTTCCTTTTGTTATATCCAAAATGGACCTCCCAGTCTCTTAACTTCATGTTCCCCTCCACGGACACGGGACAAAACGGACTATAAAGTAAATAAACTTATTTAATTGTAAAATACTTCCACCCGCCATTCTTTCACATCAAATATCTCACAATGGGTAAGGGCTATATCTATAACGTAACTTATCATCACCCTGTACAAACTTAATAGTGCCCACTCCAAAGTGATCCCCATCCACATTGTCCATTCTGTGCGCTACATCCCAGACCCTGAGGCCTGAGATGGTGTGAATTCTTCTCTTAATGTACTATCCACGTCTTCTGCAGTGACATCACATACATCTATGAATCTCCTCGCCGCTTCCAACACCATCTTAATTCGCTCCGACTTGGTTTGTATGGCCAATGACCTCACGGTCTGAGGTGGGCCTTAGGGCTGAGCACAGCCCTCTATTGGCTGAGATATTTTAGCCCCTGCAATGGCAAGTAAGGCCCCTTTTCCACTATGGGGTGGAACCAGAACCAGAACCAGAACTTTCCAGGGGCCAAAACCAAGCAGGTGTGTCTTGGTAGCTGTCAATCATTCAACGCAACGAAAGCCAACGGAAGCCTTTTGGGCTGGAAAAAATCAGCCCATTTTGACCTATGCTATTTGTGTTTTTCTTGTAACTATTTGATGCTGTTGCTGCTTTAGATTATACCAGAATATAAAAGTATCTATTCTAAAACATTTTAATAATAATTTCTCATCTTTAGGGGAGAGCGGGGTCGGTTGATGCGCATTTTACTAATCCCTCCCTACACAGAGATTAATTAATTTCAAGTAACCAAACTTTTTTGTGAACAAGATACACTTGTCCTCTCACATTACCCCGAGTGTTTTTTAATTTTGGTGAAACGAGTCGGACGCAATCGGCAAGCAAAGTGATCTCGCGCTCAGGAGGACGAAAGGATTTCGCAAGGACGAAAGATGAGGAAGTGAGCGCGAGATCACTTTGCTTGCCGATTGCGTCCGACTCGTTTCACCAAAATTAAAAAACACTTGGGGTAATGTGAGAGGACAAGTGTATCTTGTTCACAAAAAAGTTTGGAGGGAATTAGTAAAATGCGCGCTGACCGCCCTGTCTCTCCCCCAGTCTCCGCTACTTAAAGCGTGCAAAAACACAAAAGGGTCTGTAGCTCGGTCAATCTTAGGCGGAAATGGATTTTTTTTTGTCTGCGAGGCTTTCGGGCGCTGTGGAATCGAATGACGTCACCGGAAATACGCGACGAAAAGGTGTTGCATGGTATCCAGTGAAAGGTGAAACCGTCCTACCTACACGCCCCACTTGCCTATTGATACGAGCCACCCCCTTTCCACATTATAATATTATTTAGCTATGAAAATTAACATTCACTTAATGTGTTTCAAAAGCAATAAGAAAAAAAAACAAATAAGCCTGAGTGAACCTCCACATCTCACCGCAAGAAAAATGCCATGTCAATACCATGTCGAATAGGCTGTTACCTACTGCGTTCAAAGACAAACTACCATGTCAATACCATGTCGAATAGGCTGTTACCTACTGCGTTCAAATACAAACTACCATGTCAATACCATGTCAAATAGGCTGTTACCTACTGCGTTCAAAGTCAAGCAAACTACAGTACCATGTCAATACCATGTGAAATAGGCTGTTACCTACTGCGTTCAAAGACAAACTACCATGTCAATACCATGTTGAATAGGCTGTTACCTACTGCGTTCAAATACAAACTACCATGTCAATACCATGTCAAATAGGCTGTTACCTATACTGCGTTCAAAGTCAAGCAAACTACAGTACCATGTCAATACCATGTGAAATAGGCTGTTATACCTACTGCGTTCAAAGACAAGCAAACTACAGTACCATGTCAATACCATGTCAAATACTGTTACCTACTGCGTTCAAAGTCAAGCAAACTACAGTACTATGTCAATACCATGTCAAATACTGTTACCTACTGCGTTCAAAGACAAGCAAACTACAGTACCATGTCAATACCATGTCAAATACTGTTACCTACTGCGTTCAAAGACAAGCAAACTACAGTACCATGTCAATACCATGTCAAATACTGTTACCTACTGCGTTCAAAGACAAGCAAACTACAGTACCATGTCAATACCATGTCAGATAGGCTGTTTAACTACTGCGTTCAAAGACAAGTTGACATCATGCTGACATAGCTTCTCAAAGCTCAATGCAACCACAAACATATACCCTGGAGCATAGCGCTTAACGATGAGTGGGAGAGGAGAGGAGATTCCAGGGGAAGCTGACGAAGGATGTGTTGCCTGGAGCAAACACACAATGAAGTTAGCTGATTAACAGACACATAACTCTGTTATGTAGAGACAAACGGTGCCAAAGAGACGTCTGAAGGCATTTTAATTATGCTGAACTGATTCACGATTATTATGCAAAGTATATCTTGAGAAAACAACCTGATGAAAATGCTAAGCACTTTATTATGGTGGGTGGAATGTGTAAATGCAGACTCTAAATAACAAATATCGTCAAATGCAATGCAAGTGGTGCTAAAATGAATGGGCCTTAATTTACCAATTAAATGAATTGGTGTTTGCCTCGAGCACCATAGAGACAGAAGAGAGCAATGTCATTTGAAGACCCTGACTTCACCCTGCCTGCGGTCAGTGTCTGTTATGGTCTCGAAACCAGGTTTGAACCCCCCACCTCCACCTTCCACTCAAGTATAAGAAAAACACACAAGCTCATACAGCAGCGATTCAAATGGTGGGAGAGGACGAGCAAGCTAACAGTTTCTACATGTCTGTATTGTCTATTGTCTATTTGTGTAACTGCACTGTACTGTATGTAATGTTTTCCCTGTGTACGTACGGGACCCCCTCTAAAATGAGATGCTGCTGCATCTCAAGGGGCTATCCTTTCAACAAGTACACGGTAGACATGCACGCACGTCGCACGCACACACACACACACACACACACACGCACACACACATACACACACAAGAAATAAGTATAGCCGTAGCCACTGAAAAAGAAGAAAAAATAAAAACGTACTGAGGAGGGCCCCTCGTTCCTTCCGAGCCCTTTTTACCATGAAGGCAAGCGGACAGACCAATGAAATCTATATCAACTAAACTATCTACTCAGTTGATGTTCGTACTCTGTAAAGCATAGGGGCAGGAGCCTATCTCCTGTCTCTGTAGCCATGAGGCCCATAGGGGCAGGAGCCTATCTCCTGTCTCTGTAGCCATGAGGCCCATAGGGGCAGGAGCCTATCTCCTGTCTCTGTAGCCATGAGGCCCATAGGGGCAGGAGCCTATCTCCTGTCTCTGTAGCCATGAGGCCCATAGGGGCAGGAGCCTATCTCCTGTCTCTGTAGCCATGAGGCCCATAGGGGCAGGAGCCTATATCTCCTGTTTCTGTAGCCATGAGGCCCATAGGGGCAGGAGCCTATCTCCTGTCTCTGTAGCCATGAGGCCCATAGGGGCAGGAGCCTATCTCCTGTCTCTGTAGCCATGAGGCCCATAGGGGCAGGAGCCTATCTCCTGTTTCTGTAGCCATGAGGCCCATAGGGCAGGAGCCTATCTTCTGTTTCTGTAGCCATGAGGCCCATAGGGCAGGAGCCTATCTCCTGTTTCTGTAGCCATGAGGCCCATAGGGGCAGGAGCCTATCTCCTGTTTCTGTAGCCATGAGGCCCATAGGGGGCAGGAGCCTATCTCCTGTTTCTGTAGCCATGAGGCCCATAGGGGCAGGAGCCTATTTCCTGTTTCTGTAGCCATGAGGCCCATAGGGCAGGAGCCTATCTCCTGTTTCTGTAGCCATGAGTCCCATAGGGGCAGGAGCCTATCTCCTGTTTCTGTAGCCATGAGGCCCACAGGGGCAGGAGCCTATCTCCTGTTTCTGTAGCCATGAGGCCCATAGGGGGCAGGAGTCTATCTCCTGTTTCTGTAGCCATGAGGCCCATAGGGCAGGAGCCTATCTCCTGTTTCTGTAGCCATGAGGCCCATAGGGGCAGGAGCCTATCTCCTGTTTCTGTAGCCATGAGGCCCATAGGGCAGGAGCCTATCTCCTGTTTCTGTAGCCATGAGGCCCATAGGGGGCAGGAGTCTATCTCCTGTTTCTGTAGCCATGAGGCCCATAGGGGGCAGGAGTCTATCTCCTGTTTCTGTAGCCATGAGGCCCATAGGGCAGGAGCCTATTTCCTGTTTCTGTAGCGTGAGGCAGCTTGATGTACAAGTACACCCCCTGGACATGACGCTAGTATGTTGCAGGGACTTACCCCCCAATCCAACCCTTGATGCTGAGTGTCAAGCAGGGAGGCACTGGGTCCCATTTTTACAGTCTTTGGTATGACCCGGCCGGGGATCGAACCCCGACCTCCCAGTCTCAGGGCGGACACTCTAACCACAAGGCCACTGTGGTCAACTACTCTCTTGGATTTCCCCTAAGTATAGCTTTATATTATATATATCCTCATAGATACATATATAATATACCTAATTATTCTATAGAGTATTTATGTATATATGATGGAATGCCAAGGGTGAGCCAGAAAATAGCAGCCAGGAGAATGAGACTAGCAGGACACTGCCAAAGACACCAAGAGCTGCCAGCCAGCAAACTAGTGCTGTGGGAACCAACACACGGGCACCGGTCACGAGGATGTCCCACGCTAACATACGTGGATGTACTCAAGAACGACGCAGGAGCGCAAAGCACCAACGAACTGGCCAGATGTATGGAGAACCGGGATGACTGGAAACGACGATGGAGGGCTCGTCTGAGGACGACGTAGAGATATATATACACCGGTGTGTGTGTGTGTGTGTGTGTGTGTGTGTGTGTGTGTGTGTGTGTGTGTGTGTGTGTGTGTGTATATATATACATTATGTATATATATATCAAAAAAGAGAAAAAAGGGACTGCACACTCCAGGGAACAGAGACGGACAACTTATCAGGTGCCAGCACCTGACGAAGCTCAGGGCGAAACGCGTCGTGCTAATAAATAAGTTGATGCAGTAAGTTGTCCGTCTCTGTTCCTTGGAGTGTGCAGTCCCTTCCTTGGAAGGTTTTTCTCTTTTTTGATGTCTAGGCCTGCTAACTAGACTCGCACCTCCTACGGGTCTTTTTGGATGTGCAGGAGTCCCTTTTTTGTCTCATATATATATATATATATATATATATATATTGCCATTATCCTGCTTTACTGTATTTGGACATTAAAAGTGCCTAGCTTGTCTTCCTGTCTCTTGAGTTCAGAACACAACTCAATCCTAACGGTGTCCAGCCTTTGTTTTCTTCAGATCAGTTAATCCTCATCACCTCTTCACCATCGACAAGGACAAGCGCTCCACAAAGACAGTGAATTATTCGCGTCGGGGTTGAATTCAACTCTTTTGTCAAATTGATAATAAAACACAGATCCATACTCTTGAGTTATTTGGGCGTCGGGCGGCATTGACCCGCGGTCATGTTTTTGTTTTCCTCCTATATCATTTTGTGACGGGAAAAAGAATGATAGCGGAAAATAAAGCAGGCAATGTAAGGACATCGGACGGATGGATTAAGCCATTCTGGGCGGGAACCCCTTTTGGTGTTTTAAACATTATGTTATAATTTAGCTATTGAAAAATAGCAAATCTACAAGCTCGAGCTTGTAGGTCTGCTATTTTTGAAAAGTCGTGAAAATGTAGCAGAAATCTTTGAATATATATTTCAGAGCGAACATTTTTAAATAAAATATTGGCTTCATGGGGGGGGGGGGGGGTCCCTGGAACTACATATTCTGAGATTGGGGTCCGT
This sequence comes from Protomyctophum parallelum, assembly GCF_964188405.1. Taxonomy (NCBI): domain Eukaryota; kingdom Metazoa; phylum Chordata; class Actinopteri; order Myctophiformes; family Myctophidae; genus Protomyctophum; species Protomyctophum parallelum. The sequence goes on from NC_139699.1 coordinate 36,300,137, forward strand.
GGCCCAATAGAGATCATTCTGGGGGTCCTTGATATGAAAAAGGTTGAGCACCACTGACATAGAAACATGAGGTTTATCAGATGATTGGGTCACAAATAACAGTTGAATAATGTGATGCCAAAACGTTCTTGTATAGTTTGACCTCTTTAGTCTATGAAAAAGCATTAAACTGTCTCGAGTCTCTACCACAGAGAGACAAAACAAAAGCGAGCAAAAATAAGTTGGAAAGTTTCTGCTATACTTTCGGTTCCTTCAAATGGCCTCAGTTCAGCAGAAGTTATATACTTCAAACAAAAGCAGAGAACAAAGGCAGAAGGGCGAGTCACTTGACTCTCCAAACTCACTGCACAACTATTCCGAGTTCACTGGACAGAGCCCCCATTTGTTATATACTGTACCTGGCCTAGGGGTGCCAGATACACAACAGAAATACAGGGGAGACACAGTACTCCAATGAAACATAAATGTATTATTTTGACCTGAGATCAGATTCTAAAAATGTCTTCTACATCCTGACAGTTTTTCTGAAAAAGCTATGTTTCTATGTCAGTCGTTCTTTGATAAAAAAAAAATAGCAGACCTACAAGCTCGTAGCGCGCCACTCGGTGGCGCGCTATGAGCTTGTAGATCTGCTATTTTTCAATAGCTAAAGCATGACATGATGCTAACACCAAAAGGCGTTCCCGCCCCAAAATGGGTTAAGTAATCAAAATAAGGAATTAAATGGTCAAATCAGGAGCAAACAGATGAGGTGTGGAAATCAGTAGTCAGTGGTGTAATAGTGGATTGTATGTAGGAGCTACTGACCAACTAGCCAATAAAGAATACAACAGCTGGCAGAGCACAGTGAGTGACTGCATAAATAACTGCAAATAGTTTTCAAGTCCTGTTACTTTTCTGCTTTTAGACCCCTTAACCCATTCTGGACTGAAGTCGATTAAAAAAAACATTTTTTCAGAAAAACCCATGTTTCTATGTCAGTGGTGCTCAACCTTTTTCATGTCAAGGACCCAGAATGATCTCTATTGGGCCACGGACCCCCATCTCAAAATATGTAGTTCCAGGCAGGGACCCCCCCCAGAAGCCAATATTTTAGTTAAAAATGTTCGCTCTGAAATATATATTCAAAGATTTGCGCCACATTTTCACGACTTTAAGAAAATAGCTTAAAACAGCTGCTGTAAGACAGTGTGAACACCTTAAAACAGCTGCTGTAAGACAGTGTGAACACCTTAAAACAGCTGCTGTAAGACAGTGTGAACACCTTAAAACAGCTGCTGTAAGACAGTGTGAACACCTTAAAACAGCTGCTGTAAGACAGTGTGAACACCTTAAAACAGCTGCTGTAAGACAGTGTGAACACCTTAAAACAGCTGCTGTAAGACAGTGTGAACACCTTAAAACAGCTGCTGTAAGACAGTGTGAACAGTGCAAACCAGCAGGACATACAGTATAAGCCCTAGCTGTGAGTGGAGTATCGGCATTCATCAGACACTGTTCGGCCGCATTGAGCATGTTGCACACAGCGTATGGCTTAGTGTGCATTATGGAGATAGTGGGCAGGCCATATGGACAGAACACACTCCTTAGTGTGCATTATGGAGATAGTGGGCAGGCCATATGGACAGAACACACTCCTTAGTGTGCATTATGGAGATAGTGGGCAGGCCATATGGACAGAACACACTCCTTAGTGTGCATTATGGAGATAGTGGGCAGGCCATATGGACAGAACACACTCCTTAGTGTGCATTATGGAGATAGTGGGCAGGCCATATGGACAGAACACACTCCTTAGTGTGCATTATGGAGATAGTGGGCAGGCCATATGGACAGAACACACTCCTTAGTGTGCATTATGGAGATAGTGGGCAGGCCATATGGACAGAACACACTCCTTAGTGTGCATTATGGAGATAGTGGGCAGGCCATATGGACAGAACACACTCCTTAGTGTGCATTATGGAGATAGTGGGCAGGCCATATGGACAGAACACACTCCTTAGTGTGCATTGTGGAGATAGTGGGCAGGCCATATGGACAGAACACACTCCTTAGTGTGCATTATGGAGATAGTGGGCAGGCCATATGGACAGAACACACTTCGCTATGGAATAAAATCATTGCTTTTTATACCATGTATGTGACAGACACATTGCTTCAGATCAAAATGTGTTGGGGTTTGAGCAAACGATGCATTTATATAGCTTAAAAGTTTGCCCTAATCTTTACCAATAGAAACTCAGTAAAATCATGTTAAACAATTTAAAGGTGTCGTAAGTGAGAAGTTTCGTAAGAAGTTAAAGCTATTCTTTGACACACACACACACACACACACACACACACACACACACACACACACACACACACACACACACACACACACACACACACACACACACACACACACACACACACACACTTGTATTTCGGGGCTTGGCCGAATCCGTATTGTTTTTGTTGGGTGAAACAACAACACAGCTTTCACCAGTGGAATTCCAGTGATGCTGCAGTTCTGACTGCAATGGGAAGTGCATTCCACAGTTTTGGAGCCAGAAGGGAGAAGAGTTTGGGACGTGTGGAGCACGATGATACTATAATACTAATTATGGCTCTGTTCCATTTAGTGTGCAGTGGTTCTCAAACTTTTTTAATTTCAAGAGTGTACAAACTAACCAAATGGACCCTTGAGTTTCCAGAGCCTTCATTAGTAGCAGCAAGGAAGTAGGGAAGTAGGGGATGAGGCCCAAGGTCTTTCCATGTGTGCATTGAGCCCATTGCAACAACCACCGATCGGGAGACGGGAGTGCCTACCATTCTTCTAAACTTTGCGCGATGCTGCCAATAATCATATTCTTTGAGACACACACGTTTTTGCCGGAACAAACAAGGAGTTACGCGACTATAGGACATGACGTTACTAGGAGTTACTAGGACATGACGTATGTGACTATAGGACATGACGTTACTAGGAGTTACTAGGACATGACGTATGTGACTATAGGACATGACGTTACTAGGAGTTACTAGGACATGACGTATGTGACTATAGGACATGACGTTACTAGGAGTTACTAGGACATGACGTATGTGACTATAGGACATGACGTTACTAGGAGTTACTAGGACATGACGTATGTGACTATAGGACATGACGTTACTAGGAGTTACTAGGACATGACGAATGTGACTATAGGACATGACGTTACTAGGAGTTACTAGGACATGACGTATGTGTAGGCAGAATAATTCATAGTTTTTGTAATCATTGCTACAGCCGAGCATGTTTGTTAGGTAACAGCCAGGGGGTCTCACAGATATATCAATATTCTAGACCGGGGTGTTCTTTACTGTTCTATACCAGGCTATACAGTACACCTGATTAACTGATACAGTACGTACAGTAGGCCTAGATGATCAAAAACAGGTGCGTGGTTGCTTTCTAATCAAAGCTGAACTTCAGGCTGATGTGGAATAGATATACAGCCTCTTGTCCAGTGTAATAGCGACGCCTGCTGGCTGGCTGCTGTAGCTGCATGCTGTCTTGTACTTTATACTATTAATCATTTTTGAACACCTGCATGCATTCAGTATCCTTTATAAACCATGATTCCTATTACAGCATCCTGCCAAGTGATACTGGAGTGAAAACCGAGCTACACTTCCTAACCATCTGTCCATTGTACCAAGACATCAGAGACACATACTTCCCACAGATTACAACCACACACGGAGATTTTGAAAACATGACCAATGACAAAAAACACCCATATCTGCTGGGCGAAGTAAAACAATGTGCAAACACAGCAGCAAGATTTGTGAGCTGCTGTGATAGGAGAAGGATATCAAATGGAACACAACCACCCTAAAGACTAATCATTGTGTATATTCCTGCACTATACCTGCATTGAGTGAAATTGGTACATAGAAATTGATCTATTGAAGATTCTGACCTTCAAATGTACATCTTTTTTTTTTTTTTTTTGTATTGCTGTATTGTTGTATTGTTCTGCTTTGGCAATGTAAACGTATGTTTTGTCATGCCAATAAAGCCCTTTGAATTGAATTGATACTGAGTAGTGGAAGAAATAGCTGAATGGGTTCACGCCCCAGCCCCGGTCAATGCATCAAAGTGTCCTTGAGCAAAACACTTAACACCCCGCTCTGTGGGCGCTGCTCCTGTAGCACATTTCACCACATTTGCAAAATATACAGTGACAAATAAATACCCCAAACGAGTGGGGGGAGCAAATGATCATCATTGTTATTAACCTTTCCCTTCAACAATCCCTCCCATCCCTGGTGGGTTATGAGACCTTTCCCTTCAACATCCCTCCCATCCCTGGTGTGTTATGAGGACGTTTTATTGGTTTACGCACCAGCATTATGACTTGAGGACATGAGAGATTATGAGGACACCTCTGATGTGCTCATAATACCGACTTCCGACACTGTAGCAGCACTTGAAGGGTCGTGTGTGTGTGTGTGTGTGTGTGTGTGTGTGTGTGTGTGTGTGTGTGTGTGTGTGTGTGTGTGTGTGTGTGTGTGAGAGAGAGAGAGAGAGAGAGACAGATAACAGGGCATAATGAACAGAGTGTTTGCGCACTCACGCTGTCATCTGGGCTCTGAATAAATTATCTCACAACTAGCCACGACTGCAGACGCACACGCATGCACGCTCGCAGTCCCCCCCACACACACACACACACACACACACACACACACACACACACACACACACACACACACACACACACACACACACACACACACACACACACACACACACACACACACACACACACACACACACACACACACACACACACACACACACACACGTTGTTTCTTGTGTGACATTAACAAGTCTTACAACAAAAGGAAAATAAAATAAATAGAGCCATTTAGTAACATTATTATCTATTCCACTGTTGATATGTTAAAGTTTAAAACCCCTCCCAGAAACTCCTCTGTTTGATGGAAAACTGCATATGTCTGTAAATACAATGTTAAGTTAGTCTTGGGTGGCAGGCTGACGCACGGTCAGTCTGCTGTGGGCTCCGCGGCTCACTCAGGGGCGCTGGAAGCTCTCTGTCTTGGTCTGTGCTTCTTCAATAAATACAATCCATGGATCTTCAGTTCACCTCTCTGCCTGCGTGTTTCTTCATCCGATCGTCTGATGTTTTGGCCTACAGTCTGCAGTTTGCTATTTAGTATAGAGAAACTCATTCAGCCTTTTGTCTGTAGTAGTTTAGTTAGTGTAGTGGGAGTAAAATATACTTCAGAAGCAGTCTGTGTTCAATGTGATTTATGTGTTTATACAGGGAATTCCTTTGGAGCAGCGGTGTCTTTTGGGATGCCAGCCATTCACATTTGACCTGAAATACAGTTATTGTATGCATATTTTTAGAGTGTATCACACCCATCTATATCTAGGCTACATGTTGCCAGTGGTGGAAAAGTGTTTTACTTTAAGGACCACTTCATCACTTTTCCACCTATCTTCATATAATAGGTCCTCACTAATAATCATGATAAAATGGCACAGATTTTTATTTAAACAAGATTTTTTCATGATTATTTGTGAGGACCTAATTTACAATTTACAATTTAGGCATTTAGCAGACGCTCTTAATCCAGAGCGACTTACATTTAAGCAAGAACAAAATCATGGGAATACATCACATAAAAGCATTTATCATGAAACATGCGTAAGCTAAGAAGGTAACAGCGGAATATCTATATGATGAAACTATACATACACTATACATAATAAACTATACATATTCACTACTATGCTATACATATGTACTATGGCGTGCTATGACTATATACAATACAATTATAGTGCTGTCTACATAACATGCTATAAGTCTGTGTCAAATGCTATCTAAGCCAACATAAATGCTATCTAAGGGGTTAGGGTAAGTGCTATGGGCCATGATGGAGTCTGAAAAGGTGGGTTTTCAGGCTACGGCAGAAGATTGGGAGTGATGCTGCAGTTCTGACTGCAATGGGAAGTGCATTCCACACTAATATATGAAGATAGGTTGAAAAGTGGTGAAGTGGTCCTTTAAGGAAATGCAACATGCATTTTATAATTTTAATAACAGTTTTAATTAATATCATATTGTGTAGAAGCCATTTCACTGTGTTTTGTATTTGTTATTATTATTATTATTTCTGTTATTATTTAGCCTTATTAGTTTGGAGAATATTCTGTAGATAATTGGCTAATTGGGTTATTGTTTTGGGCACAGACGGGCATGCCTCTCAGGTCTAGGGTTTATTATGGACAGGTGTGGGGGGAGAATTCATGCACCTACTGTACCACCTACCTATGGTTTTTACCAGTAGCACAGAAGAATGAGTAAATGTTTGTATTATGCACTTTATTTGAAGTAAAAGCAAAGCAAAATGAATGCAACGTGTGGACATTGAAGTTCTTCATGTCTGCGTATAAACCTATACACCTGTAGAATGGTTTACATACTGTAAACCTACACCCATAGAATGGGTGCATCAGTGGGTTTGTCATTTAAGCGTCTTTGGGTACTCAGAAAAGCGCTATATAAATTTGAGATATTATTGTTTGAAAGCTGACAAACAGCACTAGATTTTTTGTGTTAGGACAAGAATCTACACTATAGCTGAGCGCCCCTCAGCTATAGTGCCCCTCAGCTATAGCGCCCCTCAAAAAATCACACCCGTGTGAAGTGAGGGGCGCTCATCGTACATCATCATTACGTAAAATAGACACTAATGTCTATTTGCTCAGACACTATGATGTGAAACATTGTCCATTCATTGACAATGGGAATTTAATGTTAATGTAGGATTAAGTGTGTGCGTGTGTCCATGTTGACAGGAGAGATGATCAGAGGAGCAGAGTTTAAACCGTTAAGATTCATATGTGGACTGAAGTATGGATATAGTCTCAGTGAAGGAGCAGCCAGTGAAGGAGTAGAGGTGGACTCTGGTCTCCACGTCATAAAAGGAGACCAGACCCTCCTCATAGTCCACAAACACTCCCACTGTCTGGAGCTTTTTTCTAACAGGGAGGAGGACACCAGGGTCAGCAGCAGCATAGTACTGATTTCCATTCCTCAACGCTATAGTCCAGTAACCATCGATGGGACTCAGAATATATAACTATGCAAAACTGAATGTTGCATTGCACATAAGGCAGCTGAATGAACACCATTTCAGCTCTAGGAATGAATATTTAATGAAAATAAATATGGATAAAGGTTTTAGTTTATTTTGGCAGAAATTATTTAATATTTCATTACAGCTTCTCAGTGTGTAGTGTGCAATGACACGCTTGTGTCACCAGGTGGCAGTGCTGTTCTATAATCTATGAGGTTGAGGAGGGAATGTCTGTGTTGAGTATTACATTGATTGAAACCTTTATTTAACCCATTCTGACCTGAGATCAGATTCATATGAGGTTTCCACTGGACACACACTGGTCTGATGAACCCATTCTGACCCGAGATCAGATTCTAAAAATGTCAGTTGTTCTTTGATTTTTCAAAAATAGCAGACCTACAAGCTCGTAGCGCGCCACTCGGTGGCGCGCTATGAGCTTGTAGATCTGCTATTTTTAAATAGCTAAAGCACGACATGATGAACACCAAAATGGGTTCCCGTCAGAATGGGTTATTCTCAAAAGAGCAATTGAGGTTCTCCCTCATTTTCGATGCTGACGAGATTACATACATTAAATAAAACAATTTAAAGACATGCAGGTATAAAACACAAAACAAATCTTCATGTAAGGCATAAACATATTATATAGACAATGAGACAAACATAAATTAAAAACAGTTACATATTGAGGTAGGGAGGTTCAGAAGCAAGTTGTTAAATTGACCATAAGATATTGGGGTATTCATTTTCAATGTTTGCTGTAGAGTGTTCCATGTGTTTGGGGCATCGAAGCAAAAAGCTGACTTTCCTAGTTCAGATTGTACGGACGGGACCTCTAGTTTAAGCCATTCACTTGAACGGGTCTGGCGAGTATTTATTTTCCATTTTAATAGCAACGTGATGTACGATGGTAGCTTTCCATCAATGGCTTTAAATGTGAACTGGTGCCAGTGCATGGTTCTCCTCTCAGAGAGAGGACTACTTTATTAGAAAGGGTGCAATGGTGAGTGCTGTAATTTTCACCTGTGATGAATCTTAATGCTGAGTGATAAACTGTATCGAGGGGTAGAAGAGTGGTAAGGGTAGCATTTCTATAGATGACATCGCCGTAGTCCAGAACTGACATAAAAACAGCATCAACAACCCTTTTCCTACAGATCATTGGGAAGTTAGCTTTATTTCTGTAAAGAAAACCGATTTTCTGCCTTAACTTGGTGGTGAGGTTAGTGATATGGTGTTTAAAGGTTAATTTTTCATCGAGCCAGATACCTAGATATTTATATTCAGTGACTCTGTCTATAGGGGATCCATTGCTAGTGTGAATGTGCAGAGAGTTGAAGAGTTGAACATAAATTTCACACCATATGAGTGTGAAAATGTCTGTGTGTAGGCATAATAGAGTGCGCGTGTGTGTGTGCATGTGTGTGTGTGTGTGTGAGTGTGTGTGTGTGTGTGTGTGTGTGTGTGCTCGCGCGCTTACCCAAATGAAATAAGTTGTGCTTTTCTGATTGTGTGTGTGTACAGATTGTGTATTTGATAGAAACAACGCGAGCGTTACAAACTAATCAGACAGAAATAAATAAATGAATGGAAGTGTTTCCATTAGTTGTGGAAGACGTTTTCCATTACTAAGCCTCGGGCTCATTAACATAATGCTCATTAACATAATGCTCAGGCAACACCCAGGGGTCTGTATGTCCTACATGCAACCTCCCTCCCTCCCTCCCTCCCGCCCGCTCGCTCGCTCGCTCGCACGCACGCACGCACACGCGCACGCGCACGCGCACACGCACACGCACACGCACACGCACACGCACACGCACACGCACACGCACACGCACACACACACACACACACACACACACACACACACACACACACACACACACACACACACACACACACACACACACACACACAGTGGTGGTACGTCCTGACCTACACTGACCCTCACTCAGTCCCTCACAGCCGTGGAGCTGAGTGCACGTCAACGGAAAGCCTTGAGAAATGAGATCAGTTGCTAATGCTGTGTGTAAGTGCGTGTGTGTGTGCGTGCGTGCGTGTGTGTGTGTATGCGTTTGCGCACGTAGTGTTTTGTGATGGATTGGGTTCACATTAAGGTCTGTGCGGATGCATGGATGAAAGAGAATAACGTGTGTGTGTGTGTGTGTGTGTGTGTGTGTGTGTGTGTGTGTGTGTGTGTGTGTGTGTGTGTGTGTGTGTGTGCGCGCGTGTGCGTGTGTGCAGGCGTGTGTGTACGCGTGCGCATTATTCTAATTAAGCTCTCCATTCATTCATTAATGACATGTGGTCTATACGAGGCCCCGCCCCTCATCTGTGATACTGCTGTGATCAGCAGAACTGAACCCTTAAACTGGTCTCTGATAACAATGAAGGGCTCCGTTTGGTGACAGCCCTATCGACTGAGCCACCGTGCCCCATCTCTCTTTAACTTAAACCATCCATCCATCTTCAACCGCTTATCCACCGTGCCCCATCTCTCTTTCACTTAAACCATCCATCCATCCATCCATCCATCTTCAACCGCTTATCCACCGTGCCCCCTCTCTTCATGCCTTCCTGATCCTTTCATCAAGGCTTTTCTTTTTTTAAAGGCAGGTTTTATTCACTGACTAGCCTTGCTAATTCTGAGGAACTCTATCTATTCATGGAATCTGAATAGAATTAACATACTAGATAACAGCTTGGCAAATGCAATCTACTGAACTGTTCCGTTTCCGACAATGCACTGACAATCTACTGAACTGTTCTGTTTCTGACAATGCACTGACAATCTACTGAACTGTTCTGTTTCTGACAATGCACTGACAATCTACTGAACTGTTCTGTTTCTGACAATGAACTGACAATCTACTGAACTGTTCTGTTTCTGACAATGAACTGACAATCTACTGAACTGTTCTGTTTCTGACAATGCACTGACAATCTACTGAACTGTTCTGTTTCTGACAATGCACTGACAATCTACTGAACTGTTCTGTTTCTGACAATGAACTGACAATCTACTGAACTGTTCTGTTTCTGACAATGAACTGACAATCTACTGAACTGTTCTGTTTCTGACAATGCACTGACAATCTACTGAACTGTTCTGTTTCTGACAATGCACTGACACTCTACTGAACTGTTCTGTTTCTGACAATGCACTGACAATCTACTGAACTGTTCTGTTTCTGACAATGCACTGCCAGTCTACTGAATTGCCAATGGTAGGACATTTTCAAACGGCACATCTGTCCTGTCAGTGTCTGTGTTTGTCTCTGGTCTAAACTACAAGCTGTACTGTCAGTGTCTGTGTTTGTCTCTGGTCTAAACTACAAGGTGAATGTACTGTCAGTGTCTGTGTTTGTCTCTGGTCTAAACCACATCTGTCCTGTCAGTGTTTGTGTTTGTCTCTGGTCTAAACTACAAGGTGAATGTACTGTCAGTGTCTGTGTTTGTCTCTGGTCTAAACTACAAGGTGAATGTACTGTCAGTGTTTGTGTTTGTCTCTGGTCTAAACTACAAGGTGAATGTACTGTCAGTGTTTGTCTTTGTCTCTGGTCTAAACTACAAGGTGAATGTACTGTCAGTGTCTGTGTTTGTCTCTGGTCTAAACCACATCTGTCCTGTCAGTGTCTGCGTTTGTCTCTGGTCTAAACTACAAGCTGAATTTAAAGCAGGACAGCTGGGATAAAATGCCAACGCAATTATGCAATTCACACTCATTTCGGACAGCAGAGATGGATAAATGGTGAAAGGTGCAAATGTTTATAATGCAGGCTTGTAAAAGTACAATTTAGCTCAAAATCAATGCAAAAAATTATAATAATGCAGAAGCAGAGCATTAATCTTTCTTTTCCGGGTGCTTCAAACACCAGTGAACAACTTTTCCAATGAAATGCTACGCTGGCTACGCTACGCTACATATGCTATGCTACGTATGCTACGCTACGTATGCTACGCTGGCTACGGGGCAGTCTGCTACGGGGCAGTCTGCCCTCTGGTTTATATATAACTCTATGGTACAACAGATGGATCATGGCTGATACCGACACCAAGCCTCTCCACACCTATAATACATATCCCATGTGTGGGTCACAGACACATCTTTATGGGTCCCTATATTATGTTTTTCATTATCATTATTATTTCAAAACCTTTTTTTTTTTTTTAAAGCTAAAGTTTTCATGCTAAAAACGTCTGGGAAGCCTGGGCCGTGACTCAGCGGTCGAGGCACCTTGGCTGGTAATCGAGTCTGGCAGTGTGCCGTGGGTTCGACTCCCGATCCCGACGGCCTTTACTGCATGTCTTCCCCCCCCCATATCTCAGGCGGCGGTGGCTCAGGGGTAGAGTGGCTGGATGGTAACCGTAAGGTTGCCAGTTCGAACCCTGTGGGATCCCCCAGAGTTACTGTCGAAGTGTCCTTGAGCAAGACACTGAACCCCTAATTGCTCCCGATGTGCTAGTTGGTGCCTTGCATGGTTTCCTCCACCATCGGTGTCTGAATGTGTGTGTGAATGGGGAGGAATGGGTGAATGTAATGCACAATCTCTGTAAAGCGCCTTGGATAAAGGCGCTATATAAATGCACCATTTACCATTTATCTCTCTCCCAGGGGGGCAGTCAGCCAGATATTTCGTGAAGCCTCATTTGAAATCGGTAGTTCATATAATGGCCTGTTGTGGCGCTGGACTGGACCCAAAAAGCCCCATAGCTCCATAGAGGCCCATGTATTTTGGCCCAACTTCACCTAGACTGTATTACCTTAATAAACATGGTCATGAATACTTTCTTCTTCCAGTCACTAGTTTAAAGTCTCATTTCTAATGTCATAATATTCTTTTTGGAAAAGTATGGTCCCATTAATTAAATGCGTATGTTCTGAGGGGCGTGGCTACCGTTACAGTCTATGATCGTGATTCCCCTCCCACTCGAGTCAAAATAAAAACCAACGGAGAAGAAGGGGGGGAAGTCCCGCCTCGTTGTCTGGGCAGCCAATGGCCAGCTGGTCCAAAACGGAGCCAGCCAATGGCCAGCTGGTACCAAACGGATCTAGAAAGATGGCGACTTACAGTGCAGGAATAACAGTCTTCATTTTACGTCCATGTTAGACCCGGCGAACGCTTTGTCCATATTTTTTACAGTCTATGCTCTCTCCCCATTTCCTGTCAGCCTACTGTCTGTACCTCCATAAAAAAAATAAAAAAAAGGTGAAAGCCACGAAATAGCCACAAAAAAACGTCTGGGAACCAGTGGACTACTCCTGCAGTCTGGTGAAAATAAAGTATAGAAATCTCCCCATCGATGCAAGAAGTGATGAAACTCAAAGAGGATTAGCTCATTATGGGCGGGAACCCCTTTTGGTGTTTTAAACATTATGTTATAATTTAGCTATTGAAAAATAGCAGATCTACGCGCTACGAGCTTCTAGGTCTGCTATTTTAGATAAAATTGAGCACCACTAATACAGAAACATGTCAGAAAACTGTCAGAATTTAGAAGATTTTATTTTATTTCGACGTCAAGCCTGAATGGATTAGTAATAGAAGCCGAGGACCGTACATCCACAGGTTGAAACATAGAGTGGGGGGGGGGGGGGGGGGGGGATTGGGGTGGGGGGGGGAGCGAGGCCCCCCTGCTGATCTCCTCCTCCCAGTTCAAAGGCAGAAGAATTGACGTACAGAATAGTAAAGCAGCGCATCGTGGGCTGTGTGCACAAGAGGTTCACCCAATCAATGAACCGACTTGAAGCCAGATCTTTCAGAGGGGAAAGAAGGGTCTGTCAATCCCACCATGTTTAAGCCATTCTGACCTGAGATAAGATTAAAAAAATGTCTTCCACATCCTGACAGTTTTCTGAAAAAGCTATGTTTCTATGTCAGTCGTTCTTCGATTTTTCAAAAATAGCTAAATTATAACATAATGTTTCCGCCCAAAATGGATTAACCCATTTTGAGCGGGAACCCCTTTTGGTGTTTTAAACAATACGTTATATTTTAGCTATTGAAAAATCCTAAAAATATGGCGCAAATCTTTGAATATATTATTCTTTCAAAGTGAATGTTTTAAACTCAGGTCTAAATGGGTTAAGCAGATGCCATATAGCATCTCTATTCTGGGCTTGTCATAAATAGGCAAAGATACAAATGAAAAAAAGCCGATAATCTCACAAACGTGTCGCAATGTGATGCGATGTGAGCTTGTAGATCTGCTATCTTTTTTGGTGTAGAGAGAATAATGGAGGGGACCAAGTTGGGGGAAGTATATATAAGTATTATGTGGCTCAATTTGACGGAAAACCGTGAGCTTTTCTTGTATAATAATATGGTAATTGGCCATATTCCATTTCCAGAAAAAACATTAGAATTCGGGTTGTCCCGATCGGATTGGGTGATCGGCTCCGATCTCATGATTTTGTAAAAACTGTTGTGTTTAAAAACCTTAAAATCACCCAGTTTGATTGCTCCGTGACTTCAGTGGCTCAGGGGTAGAGTGACCGGATGCCAGTTCGAACGCCAGAGTTAGGCTCAATCCCAATTCCCCCCTTCGTCCTGTCCCTTAGCCCTTGCCCTTGCTTATGCGCGTTCACGTGAGGGGGAAGGGTTATCTCAATTGTCTTTGGATGGAGGGGAAGGGCCGAGGGTGAGGGGTAGAATTCCCTTCGTTTGAAGGGATATCTCGACGGGACTTCAAACGGAGCAACATCACTGAGGGCTGAAAGGCGGACGAGGTAAGAAGCCTTTTATGTCCTTTATTATGGAAAAATATTATAATAACCAATATTATTTGAATGTATTAACAATCTGCATCGCCAAAAATATCGCAATCTCTAGCAAAGGTTAACGTTACTTCACGTGAACTAACGATATGATACGGCGTTGCATTCATACAACGTTACCCATTCATTTGGCGCCGCATCGGCGCTTTATTCTTTTTTATTTATCGCCGGTGCGCCGGTGATACAACTCGGATGCAAGCTAGCTTATTAGCAGGCATCAGTCCGACCCCCCAGACCACGATATGTCAACATTCTGCTTTTGGAGCTCTTAAAAGCCGTGAAATAGCCTACTGTACCTACATAACGCTGTCACTGCATAACGTTGGCTACTCGCTGCAGTGATAGCAATGGTTTTATCATGACCAATGTTAAACTAATGCCCACAAGTTGCAAAACTTGCATAACTAATTAGCAATGGTGTTTTTTCCCCAGGCAAACCAGCTACGGAACAGACTGCAAGCTGCTGTGCAGACTGTACATTGGATGGAGATGAATCACAATGGCATTTTCATTGATAGAAAATGACTCTGTTCTTAATGATATTAAAAACAACTAGAAAAAGTGCCCTTCTGGGCACAGGTCTCCACCAGGTTATCCACAGATCCGTGCAGTTAGAGGTAAAAACACTTTTCGGCCAGTTATAGCGCCACCTTGAGGCTGAGTTGAAATTGTTCATGTGGCATTTTGTCCTCGGCCTAGTGGGAATGTGGGTGCACAATTTCACGGAAATCACGCGATGTGTTCATGATTTGCAGCATTTTGTTTGAAACTGAGCACTCTTAACCAATCAGGATGGAGTGTGAGAAATATGAAAGACCGGTTTGGTTGAATGGCTCTAGAGAGACTGTGTACCAATTTGCGTGATGTTTGGACAAAATCTGTAGGTGTGCTGTGCAAAAACCTGTTTTGCACAAAGCGGCCTCCTGGTGGCGCTATAACAGGCCGTTCTGGAAAGTTTGGGGCAGAGGTTCATGGTTGGCATCCAGGGAGTGTGTGTGCAAAATTTGGCATCGACCGGGTTAACGGTGGCTGAGATTAGCTGGTCACGGACGGACGGACACACGGACACACGGACGGACGGACGGAGTGCAAAACATACTCTCCCCATGCCTTCGGCTGGTGGAGACAATGAACAGTGACCACAGCCCCTTCTTTCTATACTGTAAATTGTTTTTCCTTTTTCTAACCCTGTATATATATCTGTACCCATGCTATACAAACTGTTAATACAATAATCAATTAATCAGGTACAACTGCTGAGCAGGTGTCAGAATGAGCTATATCTAGCTGAATTACATTCTGCATGGTGGGCTACCAACATGAGACAAAATTACAATATATTTATTTCATCATAACCACAGCAATGTTATATTTACGTTCCATCTCTACAGCTTAAATCAAATGGAAAGTAGTTTCCAAAGTGGGTTATGGGCTAAATGATAGTTTGTACACTCTCAGAGTTAATTAACATTGATTTTACAATATAAATTGGGGGTCCTAGAGACAGAAATGCCATCAAAGTTTGGGGACCACTGGCCTGTAGTGAGCTTGCAGATCAGCTATTTTCTGAGAACAGGTTGTATATCAATATCTACAAGGGACGTTCAATATTTAGGGACGTTCCAATTCCTAGGGGGATGATTTATCTCCCTACCCCTTGACACTCATTATGTAGGGACAAGGGGAAGGGGCAAGGGCTGAGGGGTAGGGTTAAAAAAGGAATTGGGATTGGGCCTTAGTGTCGAAGTGTCCTTGAGCAAGACACTGAACCCCTGATTGCTCCTGATGTGCAGGTTGGTGCCTTGCATGGTTTCCTCGCGAATGTGTGTGTGAATGGGTGAATGTAATGCATAATCTCTTTAAAATGCCATGGATAAAGGCGCTACATGAATACACAATTTATTATTATTAATAATGCAAAGACAAAGGGGCCAATGAAATCTCTTCTGAGTGACCAACATCAACTGACCACAACATTTTCCACAAGAAGTGTATGAAGTTAAACTGATCATGACAGACCCAATAAACGGGAGAATGTCAACATGACAGATTCAACAGGATAATATGCTCTTTAGAATAGAATATACAATATGTGGTTGTGTGGGAGGTAACCTATACACTTGTATGCTCTTGGGAGAACTCAGATGACCCTTAATTATCTAAGCTTCATCATCTTTGTAATGTAGTCCCTGATCATGCAGCAGGCCTTAGTTAATATACATTATAGATATTACAGTAATGTAGTCCCTGATGTGATCATGCAGCAGGCCTTAGTTAATGTACATATAGATATTATATTATGTGTAATAATGTAGTCCCTGATCATGCAGCAGGCCTTAGTTAATATACATATAGATATTACCGATCCCTGGAGTTTTACTTTAAGATTAGTTCTTCATAACATTAATGACCCAAGCAGGATAGCAATATTTAATTCAAGTCAATCTCAGTAATCATGCAGTCAAACCTGTTCACCCGTGAATGTGTATGACGTTTCATAAACACTCTAATGAACCGAGCTCTCTCTCTCTCTCTCTCTCTCTCTCAGAAAACAGCCATGGAGCAGAGCTGCTCTGTGAGGCTCCGTACACACATAAAGAACAAATGTTCTGTGCTCTGTAACGGTGTGACCACAAAGTCACATCACCGTTATGTCATGTTTCATGAGTGTGTGCATGTGCGTGTGGCGTGCGTGCCCAAAATATAGGGGTGCCAATTGTCATGCATAATGTTGTTAAATTGTCCACAGCAAACCAAACAGCACAGAGTTCATTAGTAAGAGAGAGAATCAAATAGCAATGAACAGTGTTGGCAAGTAACTTAAGTAATATACTACTTTCAGTAATAGTATTACTTTTTTCCAGTAATATGTAACTTAACTAGTTACTTTCACATTTTGAGTAATAATATTAGATTTACTTTTTTCCAAAAGTAATATTACTATTTTCATGAGCCTTGGTGGAACTGTGGGTTTGAGTGTTTATTTATAACGGTAGACTGGGTTGGGGTCGAGTTGCTTTGCAGACTGCTGATCCGCTCTAGATCTAGACTCTAGAGCGGATACCGAAACGATGTGTGAAGTATCGGATGCAGAAGGGCGGGCCTTAAACCGTCCGGAACACGGAACAACAACCTAAACTAGCGTGTGTAACTCGTTAGACTGCACTGTTAGAGAGAAGAGATGAAAATAAACTAACAATGGAGGAGGTGGAGGAGACAGAGACACCGGCACAACAAAGCGTTATAGCATTCAATACTTGGAAGTATTCGCATTATTTTGAGTATGTCCGTGATCGAGACGAGATGAACATTATTGTCCGCTGCAAGTTGTGCATAGGGAAGAAGCTATATTCCACTTCAAAAGAATCTACTTCAAATATCAAGAAACACTTGGAAAATAAACAGAATAGGGGAGGGGGGACTGCTAATGTTGAACATACAAAGTAAGACTTTTGGGGACAAAATATGCAATTACTGGAGGCGAGATAAAAAAGTAATAAGTAAAGTAATAAGTAAACTAGTTACTTTTCTCAGGTAGTAATAAGTAGTGTAACTTTATTCCTTTTTTTAAAGTAATAAGTAGTATATTAGTGTTAAAGTAATATTTTGCCAACACTGGCAATGAACCAATATAGAGATAAAACCTTAAAGAAACACTTTCTGTCTGTTGTTCTAATGGAGTCTAGCTGCTTCCTGTCTGCTCTGTTTGACACTCATTTAGTGATTCATCAGGTTGGAACACCATCTAACCACCACCTAACCCTAACACAGCTAAACACCATCTGTTCCCCACCAGCAGGTTGGAACACAGCTAAACGTGATCTGTTCCCCACCAGCTGATATTGGCCTTACTTGATTATATGCGATCATCAGTGCTGGAAGGGGGGTGCGTTCCGAGGGTGCTCCAGCACCCCCTGCTGGTGGAGAGGAGATTTTTTTGACATGTCTATCAGAGCGTGCTGAATGCAGAATGCACAGCAAGTGAGTTGACAGATAGACACAACATGACGAGACAGCAAAAACCTATTGTAGTTTTACTTTCACCTGCACCAGGTTTAAAGAAATCTAACCCAAACAACAACACAATAAGAATCAAATACTGTTATTATGATTAACTCTGTTAACTAGGTCCTAAATAAGTCATTATTAGGCCAAGTATACCCGAATAAGACCCGATTTCCCTCCCACCCTTCAGCCCCCCCTGGTATAAATACCTTCCAGCGCCCCTGTATGCGTTCCAGTTTCAGGAACGCGGCATTCTCATGCTGCAAACTCACTTGCAAATTGTTTATATAGAAATATTTAGTTTAGCTGTCGGGATGACGACAGTTGAACCAGCTGAAGAGACATATTCCATTTCCTTAAAGACGTATGGAAATAAAAAAATATGTTTAGAGCATATCCGTGGTCATCATATGGGCATAGAGTAGCCTGCCTAACAATCTATGCCAAAACAATGGCAAAATTATTTCTTTTGCCATTGTTTCTTATTTCTTTTTTCCATAAAAATCCAATTTTAATGACTTCCTTTGAACGAAAACGTGCTGCGTGATGACGTGTGGAGTCCTGCATGAATAAAATTGTCTCTTGATTTCATTCACCTGGTTTGATTACAGAACTTGATTACAGAACTTGATTACAGAACTACTCAGTTTTTAATCTCATTCAAGATGACATCCAGACAGGGTATTACTCATTTTAAATTAAATCAGCACGCTAAAATATGTATCTGAAAACATGTTAGATTAGAAATAAGCCACTAGCTTTGCTGCCCGTCTCTCTGTGACATGTAAACAAACAAACTGCACGTGTCACGCATGTAGCGGAGCTACGTCATATAATATAGCCTGAAGGGATGCAAGGCTCTGATTGGTTAAAAAACACACAGCTTTCCATTTCAGAGTTAAACTTCTAAATAAAAATGCACCAAAGAGCCATTTCACAGTCTTTAATGCATTCTTCTGCTCAACGTCCATTACAGTTTATTCCTAGTAAATAGCGTTGCTCCATAAACGAACTGTGGTAAGCTTGGTTTCACTCTCTATTCCTAAAGAATCTCTCAAGAACAGATCCCAAGCTGCGCTACTGAATCTGTAGTGAATCTGTAGTGATCTGAATCTGTAGTGATCTGTAGAACAGATCCCAAGCTGCGCTACTGAATCTGTAGTGAATCTGTAGTGATCTGAAGTGATCTGAATCTGTAGTGATCTGTAGAACAGATCCCAAGCTGCGCTACTGAATCTGTAGTGAATCTGTAGTGATCTGAAGTGATCTGAATCTGTAGTGATCTGTAGAACAGATCCCAAGCTGCGCTACTGAATCTGTAGTGAATTAAGTGCAAATTGTGTCGAGCGATTAGGTACATGAAGTGTGATGTAGTGCAAATTGTGCCAAGTTTTCGATTTGTGTGTGTTAACAATCGTGAAAGACTGTAATGGTAAATGATGCATTTCTATAGCACCTTTATCCAAGGCTCTTGGTCAGAAAACCTGTCTGGAATGTGTCAGCGAGGACAACCTCCTGCCTCCTCATGGAGAGGACAACCTCCTGCCTCCTCATGGTCAGCGAGGACAACCTCCTGCCTCCTCATGGTGAGGACAACCTCCTGCCTCCTCATGGTCAGAGAGGACAACCTCCTGCCTCCTCATGGTGAGGACAACCTCCTGCCTCCTCATGGTGAGGACAACCTCCTGCCTCCTCATGGAGAGGACAACCTCCTGCCTCCTCATGGTCAGCGAGGACAACCTCCTGCCTCCTCATGGTGAGGACAACCTCCTGCCTCCTCATGGTGAGGACAACCTCCTGCCTCCTCATGGTGAGGACAACCTCCTCCTCCTCATGGTGAGGACAACCTCCTGCCTCCTCATGGTGAGGACAACCTCCTGCCTCCTCATGGTCAGCGAGGACAACCTCCTGCCTCCTCATGGTCAGAGAGGACAACCTCCTGCCTCCTCATGGTGAGGACAACCTCCTGCCTCCTCATGGTCAGAGAGGACAACCTCCTGCCTCCTCATGGTGAGGACAACCTCCTGCCTCCTCATGGTCAGAGAGGACAACCTCCTGCCTCCTCATGGTGAGGACAACCTCCTGCCTCCTCATGATGAGGACAACCTCCTGCCTCCTCATGGCGAGGACAACCTCCTGCCTCCTCATGGTGAGGACAACCTCCTGCCTCCTCATCTCATGGTCAGAGAGGACAACCTCCTGCCTCCTCATGGTCAGTGAGGACAACCTCCTGCCTCCTCATGGTCAGTGAGGACAACCTCCTGCCTCCTCATGATGAGGACAACCTCCTGCCTCCTCATGGTCAGAGAGGACAACCTCCTGCCTCCTCATGGTGAGGACAACCTCCTGCCTCCTCATGGTCAGTGAGGACAACCTCCTGCCTCCTCATGGTGAGGACAACCTCCTGCCTCCTCATGATGAGGACAACCTCCTGCCTCCTCATGGCGAGGACAACCTCCTGCCTCCTCATGGTGAGGACAACCTCCTGCCTCCTCATGGTCAGAGAGGACAACCTCCTGCCTCCTCATGGAGAGGACAACCTCCTGCCTCCTCATGGAGAGGACAACCTCCTGCCTCCTCATGGTGAGGACAACCTCCTGCCTCCTCATGGTCAGAGAGGACAACCTCCTGCCTCCTCATGGTCAGAGAGGACAACCTCCTGCCTCCTCATGGTCAGAGAGGACAACCTCCTGCCTCCTCATGATGAGGACAACCTCCTGCCTCCTCATGGAGAGGACAACCTCCTGCCTCCTCATGGTCAGAGAGGACAACCTCCTGCCTCCTCATGGTCAGAGAGGACAACCTCCTGCCTCCTCATGGAGAGGACAACCTCCTGCCTCCTCATGGTGAGGACAACCTCCTGCCTCCTCATGGTCAGAGAGGACAACCTCCTGCCTCCTCATGGCGAGGACAACCTCATGGCGAGGACAACCTGCCTCCTCATGGCGAGGCATTCTTCTGAAGTTATGCCGTGCGTCCTCCAATGCTGATGCAATAATATATTAAGAAATCAACATTTCAGGATCTAAACCACATAACCTGATGGAGAACAGGTTAGCTGTGGAAACACAGTAATATATTGCATCATAGAGCTATGATTTACAAAACTGCCTCCCCCTGGCCATCCGGGGCGCCTGATGGAGGGGAAAGGAACTGGTTGGAATAACGTGTTCCTAGGTTGGCGGAGGTTGTGTAGAGCCCAGGATCACATTAGTTGACACAGGGGTGAAAAATGGGTTACAAAATCGTGGGATAAAAATTATTGCTATAATCCAACATAAAAGGAGAATCAGAGAGTCAGTGAGAGTTGTTACATATAAATTAGATAATCTCACATACATGCATACAGAGTTGCACGCACGCATGCACGCACATACGCACGCAGGCACGCACGCAAGTGTGTGTGTGTGTGTGTGCAATCACGCACATGCTGAGGAATCAAATTTCCATTAATCTGAACAGCAAATAGTGTGTGATGTGTTGCCTTGGAGAATTACCATATAAATAACTGTCTTTGCGTATCTCTCCTTGTGTAAGTGCCTCTGGGCGAGAGGAAGACCGTGAGAGAGAGAGAGAGAGAGAGAGAGAGAGACAGAGAGAGAGAGAGAGAGAGAGACAGAGAGAGAGAGAGAGACAGAGACAGAGACAGAGACAGAGACAGAGACAGAGACAGAGACAGAGACAGAGAGAGAGAGAGAGAGAGAGAGAGAGAGAGAGATATGGACAAATGGAGAATACAGGTGGTCCAGCAATGGATTTCCCTCTGGCTCTTCCTCTGTTAGTCAGAGGGTGTGTGTGCATTGCATTGATTCCAGCTGACTACTGCAGCTGGGACAGTTAGACCTCCACTAAACTGCAGGTTAACTAAAACGCTCTCCCTCTCCCTCTCTCCCTCTCTCTCTCTCTCTCTCTCTCTCTCTCTCTCTCTCCCCACTGCCAAGTCAAATGCTGTGACAGTGACTGTGACATTGTTTACTACTACTGTTCAGCCACAGCTGTAAAGAGATGCGACGTCGTGACAAACAGTGAGAATAATGAGCATATATTATTGACTCATTCTTTGTTTTGTCTTTCAGTAGGTGCATGCGTTTCCATAAAGCCTTTTCTTTGCGCTGAAACCGCTATAGTGTCTGCATGGCACTGGTTGATCTCACCAGCCTTGGAAAAGGTGTGATCTTCATCTTGAGCCAGACCTGCTCTAAAGAGTCCAGATGGTCCATAAAGCTGCCATAATGTGTACTGACATGAACTGTATTGGTTTATTATGTTTGGTCTATGAAATGAGTGGGCTGTCACTGGTGATTGACGTGGATGATTGACATTCAATACCTCGCCTAGTTCACCTGCTTCACACACAGTGAGAGAGAGGGGGGGGGTGTGTGGGAAGCCGCACTTATGTTGACCGCTTTATACCGCTTATTTTGCTTTCTTTTATTTACGTTTGTTATGCACCTGCCTTTAATAAAACACCTTAAACACATTGTTTCGGACCCAGCAAAATCCTTTTGTTTGCGGAGCGCGTCTGACAACCTGGCCCATCCCATCGCCTCTCAGCGACTTATTTATACATTGATCTCCTGTATTCGCTCAACATGAACTATAGCAAAAAACAACAAAAAACAAAGACAAATATTGACTAGGTACAGACTCAGTGAGCACAGTCTTGCGATGGAGAAAGGCTGTCAGCCTTCTCCCTAGAGAAGACGATGCACCCACTGCATACAAAACGAAGTGGACTGGACTGAGCTTCAGTGAGCTACTTTTCCAAATTGTCTGTCCACTGTACCAAGACATCAGAATCAGAAAACATGACTAATGACAAAGAAATCCCATATCTTCTGGGTGAAGGAAGTACAACAATGTGCAAACACAGCAGCGAGATCCGTGAGCTGTCGAGGAGAACGATATCAGGTGGAACACAACCACCTTAAAGACCAGTAATCATTACGTGTATCCCCCGCACACATCTGCATCGAGTGACCTCAGCAAAAATTGGTGATGTTTTATTGGAGATTTTTGTTTCGATGACTTGTTTTGATTGTATTGTTCCACTTTTTGCTTTGGCAATGTACGTAAATGTATGTTTTCTCATGCCAATAAAGCCCTTTGAATTCAATTGTAATCAATAGAATAGAATAATCCTCTAAATTCTTCTTCCTCACGAATCCTCAGAATACTCAATAGATCCACTGCTTGAATATAAAACCCCATAGATGTAATATGTCTGCATCAGTGCATCAACAAAGTTCCTGGGGCTGTGACCTTAACAGCCACCATCACAGCCAACACAGGGTTCATACTGAGGCTGTGACCTTAACAGCCACCATCACAGCCAACACAGGGTTAATACTGAGACTGTGACCTTAACAGCCACCATCACAGACAACACAGGGTTCATACTGAGGCTGTGACCTTAACAGCCACCATCACAGACAACACAGGGTCGATATGAGACTGTGACCTTAACAGCCACCATCACAGACAACACAGGGTTCATACTGAGACTGTGACCTTAACAGCCACCATCACAGCCAACACAGGGTTGATATGAGACTGTGACCTTAACAGCCACCATCACAGCCAACACAGGGTTCATACTGAGACTGTGACCTTAACAGCCACCATCACAGACAACACAGGGTTCATACTGAGACTGTGACCTTAACAGCCACCATCACAGACAACACAGGGTTCATATGAGACTGTGACCTTAAAGGGATTGTGACATTAAAAAAAAGGTTTGGGAATTGTTCTTATTTTTTTTTAGGTTTTCTAATCTCAATTGCACCCAAAAAACATGAACTTTTAACATTCAGTAGATTTTCTGTGATCTGGGGTTTTCTGGCTCAAACAGGTGCTCTGATTTTCCTGCTGTTTGTGATGTAAGATCCTGCAAATCCCATATATGTCAATGGGATTTGCCAGCAGATGTCACTGTTTTCACTGTTTTGCCTGTTTTCATTGTAGCTCAAAAGGCTTCCAAACCCCCAAAGAAAACTTCAGACCACAGAAAATCCACTGAATGTTCAAAGTTCAGGTTTTTTGGGTGTAATTGAGGTCATAAAACCTAAAACAAAAAAGAAAAAGAAAAATAAATGAAAATGAATGTCATAAAACCTTTAACAGCCACCATCACAGACAACACAGGGTTGATACTGAGACTGTGACCTTAACAGCCACCATCACAGCCAACACAGGGTTGATATGAGACTGTGACCTTAACAGCCACCATCACAGCCAACACAGGGTTCATACTGAGACTGTGACCTTAACAGCCACCATCACAGACAACACAGGGTTGATACTGAGACTGTGACCTTAACAGCCACCATCACAGACAACACAGGGTTCATACTGAGACTGTGACCTTAACAGCCACCATCACAGACAACACAGGGTTGATACTGAGACTGTGACCTTAACAGCCACCATCACAGACAACACAGGGTTCATACTGAGGCTGTGACCTTAACAGCCACCATCACAGACAACACAGGGTTCATACTGAGGCTGTGACCTTAACAGCCACCATCACAGACAACACAGGGTTGATACTGAGACTGTGACCTTAACAGCCACCATCACAGACAACACAGGGTTCATACTGAGACTGTGACCTTAACAGCCACCATCACAGACAACACAGGGTTCATACTGAGGCTGTGACCTTAACAGCCACCATCACAGCCAACACAGGGTTGATATGAGGTTGTGACCTTAACAGCCACCATCACAGCCAACACAGGGTTGATATGAGACTGTGACCTTAACAGCCACCATCACAGACAACACAGGGTTCATACTGAGACTGTGACCTTAACAGCCACCATCACAGCCAACACAGGGTTCATACTGAGACTGTGACCTTAACAGTCACCATCACAGCCAACACAGGGTTCATATGAGACTGTGACCTTAACAGTCACCATCACAGCCAACACAGGGTTCATATGAGACTGTGACCTTAACAGTCACCATCACAGACAACACTGGGTTCATACTGAGACTTTCCACTGGACACACACTGGTCTGATGAACCCATTCTGACCTGAGATCAGATTAAAAAAATGTCAGTCGCTCTTCGATTTTTCAAAAATAGCAGACCAATGAGGACAAATTCCAGTTAAAATAAACACATTAGCCCATGTGTTTACATTAGGGTGTTTACATTAGGGTTCACATTAGCCCATGTGTTTACATTAGGGTGTTTACATTAGGGTTCACATTAGCCCATGGCGAAAACACAACAACAACCAAATGTGACACATGAATAGTGAATACTTATCCTAAGCCTTGCTGACAGAATGTGGTTATCATACAGCCGCATTAAACAACAGGGTTTATTATCAAGTCTCTGTCTCTTTCATATGTAGTGTGAGTGTGATCACACACAGCGTATGTTGAAATAAAGCTGAAGCCGTTTATGTTGCTAATATGTGGAGCTGGTGTTCCCCCGCTCATATCCATCTCGCCTCCGCCGTTGTGGAATAAACCTCGCCAGCCTTCGCCCACTGAAACTGGCACCCCCGACGCCGATAACGACAGCTAAGATCCCGGCCGCTATACAAAGTGTGCGCGTGTGCGCGTAGCGCGCCACTCCCGCCACTTCCCGCCCAGAATGGTTTAATGTACAGCTAAGCTTAGAATCGTCCGACCCAGTGGAATGGATCTGTGTGACAGAGACCTCTGCTTCTCTCCCTAGCCTGTAAATCCCTGGAACATGTGACACGTTTAAACCAAAACACCATGTGTGTAATAATAAAATGCCAAATGTTTATTAATGGTCATAAAATACAGTAGAACACGAGTTCACTCACGAGTTCACTCACGAGAACACCTAGTGTTCAAATTCTAAACACCTATATGACTGACTTTGATTGTAAAAACTAAACACGTTTAGGTGTTTAAAAAGTGTTACGGGCGATTAAACATGTTCTTCTGTTCATAATCGAAACACTGTGACACGTTTAAAAAGTGTTACAAATATGTGTTTAAAACAGTTTAGTTTAGTGTGTGGGGGAGGAGACGCAGGGGACAGAGGGACAGGGGACAGAGGGACAGGGGACAGAGGGACAGGGGAAAGAGGGATAGAGGGACAGGGGACAGAGGGACAGGGGACAGAGACCTCTGCTTCTCTCCCTAGCTGCTCTGACACACAGAGAGACTCAGGTGATTTATAGGAAAATACTAGACTTTGGTAAGATGAACATTTCACACTGCTCTCTCTCTCTCCTTCTGAGCTCTGTGACAGATCGGACACTAAGACATATGAGGAGACGCAGGGGACACCAGGGGACACCAGGGGACACCAGGGAGGGGGAGGAGACGCAGGGGAAACCAGGGGACACCAGGGAGGGGGAGGAGATTCAGGGGACACCAGGGAGGGGGAGGAGATGCAGGGGACACCAGGGAGGGGGAGGAGATGCAGGGGACACCAGGGGACACCAGGGAGGGGGAGGAGATTCAGGGGACACCAGGGGACACCAGGGAGGGGGAGGAGATTCAGGGGACACCAGGGAGGGGGAGGAGATTCAGGGGACACCAGGGAGGGGGAGGAGATGCAGGGGACACCAGGGGACACCAGGGAGGGGGAGGAGACGCAGGGGACACCAGGGAGGGGGAGGAGATGCAGGGGACACCAGGGGACACCAGGGAGGGGGAGGAGATGCAGGGGACACCAGGGGACACCAGGGGACACCAGGGAGGGGGAGGAGACGCAGGGGACACCAGGGAACACCGGGGAGGGGGAGGAGACGCAGGGGACACCAGGGAGGGGGAGGAGACGCAGGGGACACCAGGGAGGGGGAGGAGATGCAGGGGACACCAGGGGACACCAGGGGACACCAGGGGATACCAGGGGACACCAGGGGATACCAGGGGACACCAGGGGATACCAGGGGATACCGGGGAGGGGGAGGAGACGCAGGGGACACCAGGGGACACCAGGGAGGGGGAGGAGATGCAGGGGACACCAGGGGACACCAGGGGACACCAGGGGATACCAGGGGACACCAGGGGACACCAGGGGATACCAGGGGATACCGGGGAGGGGGAGGAGACGCAGGGGACACCAGGGGACACCAGGGAGGGGGAGGAGACGCAGGGGACACCAGGGGACACCAGGGGACACCAGGGAGGGGGAGGAGACGCAGGGGACACCAGGGGATACCAGGGGATACCGGGGAGGGGGAGGAGACGCAGGGGACACCAGGGGACACCGGGGAGGGGGAGGAGACGCAGGGGACACCAGGGGACACCGGGGAGGGGGAGGAGACGCAGAGGACACCAGGGGACACCGGGGAGGGGGAGGAGACGCAGGGGACACCAGAGGACACCGGGGAGGGGGAGGAGACGCAGGGGACACCGGGGAGGGGAAGGAGATTCAGGGTCACCAGGGGACACCAGGGGACACCGGGGAGGGGAAGGAGATTCAGGGGACACCAGGGGACACCAGGGAGGGGAAGGAGACGCAGGGGACACCAGGGGACACCGGGGAGGGGGAAGAGACGCAGGGGACACCAGGGGACACCAGAGAGGGGAAGGAGATTCAGGGGACACCAGGGGACACCAGGGAGGGGGAGGAGACGCAGGGGACACCAGGCGACACCCTGGGGAGGGGGAGGAGACGCAGGGGACACCAGGGAGGGGAAGGAGATTCAGGGGACACCAGGGAGGGGAAGGAGATTCAGGGGACACCAGGGAGGGGAAGGAGATTCAGGGGACACCAGGGGACACCGGGGAGGGGGAGGAGACGCAGGGGACACCAGGCGACACCCTGGGGAGGGGGAGGAGACGCAGGGGACACCAGGGAGGGGAAGGAGATTCAGGGGACACCAGGGAGGGGAAGGAGACGCAGGGGACACCAGGGGACACCAGGGAGTGGGAGGAGACGCAGGGGACACCAGGGGACACCGGGGAGGGGACGGAGACGCAGGGGACACCAGGGAGGGGAAGGAGACGCAGGGGACACCAGGGGACACCAGGGAGGGGAAGGAGACGCAGGGGACACCAGGGGACACCAGGGAGGGGATGGAGATTCAGGGGACACCAGGGGACACCGGGGAGGGGACGGAGACGCAGGGGACACCAGGGGACACCGGGGAGGGGACGGAGACGCAGGGGACACCAGGGGACACCAGGGAGGGGGAGGAGACGCAGGGGACACCAGGGGACACCAGGGGACACCGGGGAGGGGGAGGACACGCAGGGGACACCAGGGGACACCAGGGAGGGGGAGGAGACGCAGGGGACACCAGTTTAAAGGTGTAAGAAAGAAAGAAAGAAAGAAAGAAAGAAAGAAAGAAAGAAAGAGTGCAGTAAAGTGCCTATCTGAGGCGGTAATAAACATGGATCCTCGAGGCAGACCTCATGAGGAAATAAAGCAATAAGGCATCTTGCAGTAAGGCATTCATCATTGACAATGGGTGTAAATGATTAATTCAGCCTTTTTTTAATAATGCAAAACACCATGTACCGCGCCCCTAGCTTTAATGATGTCAAATCATCAAATTAGTAGAAATAATAATAATAATAATACTTGAATTCATATTCAGCGCCTTTCAAGAAACCCAAGGACGCTTTACAACACAGAAAAAACTAACTACAACAAACTAATTGCCAAAAGCCTGAGTGAACAATGTCTCTTCACCAAATATTGGTGCAGTGGCTGATTTATGATGAAATAAATGGTCCTTGAATTAGGGATGCACCGAAAGGGAAATTCTTGGCCGAAACCGAATACCGAATATAGGAAACAGTTGGCCGAAAACCGAATACCGAATAGCCGAATACAGCTTTGTTGTAAAGCTACCTGATTATGGCAAAATACATTTATGGATACGATTATGGATTTTCATAATCGATTCATCGGGCGATTATTTAAACGATTAATCGGATTATGGCCCCTTTTTTGCAATTACCTTTAAAAAAATGCTTCAAGTTATTGTAGGCATGTTGTAACTAACAATAAAGACAATAAAAATGAATACTCCTTCAAAATTTTTATTTTACCCCCTTTTTAATACAATTTGATTTCATTGACATTCCTTGTACTTGTAATGATACTGTAATCTGTAATGTTGACTGTGTATAGCTGACTGTCTTTCTTCCCATTTCTATCTCTGGGACCCCAATTTATTTTTATTTCTATTGTAAAAATCAATGTAAATTTTGAGAGTGTATTTGGTTCCATTTTTGCACTCTGTTACAGACCGGCCCCACTTGGTTTACTTCCTAACTATCTATAATTTAGCTGGAACTCCCACTATGAGAACCACTGTCCTACACAGTGTGTGGGCACGCACGCACACGCACGCACAAACACACACACACACACACACACACACACACACACACACACACACACACACACACACACACACACACACACACACACACACACACACACACACACACACACACACACACACACACACACACACACACAATAGCATGCTAGCTGATAGGGGAAAACGTTCTTATTTAGCAGCCATATTAGCATGTTCTCTAGGCTCTGGTATCACATATGCCAAAGTTAAACAGCACTGAACAACTGATCATTGTTAAGCAAAACGTTCACGGACGTTCTGCTTCTGCTTTTGCCCTGCCTGTGCCCACTTCAATGCGCTGCTGAGATTACACACAGGTGGAACAGATTTGAGGAGCTAACGAGCAAGCTACTGCTAGTGTTCGTCGTAGCCTGCATGCAAACTCACAGATTCAGACATTGGGGAGCATTTTTTGTCATACGACAAAAGAATAGACAGTGGCGGTGCTCACAAATACCATGTTTTGGGACCTGTTGATGAGCTCGCAGATTTCGCGGAGCGCATCGCAGCCACAGCACAGAGCAACTTGACGCTGTGTGTGTGTGTGTGTGTGTGTGTGTGTGGGGGGGGGGGGGGGGGGGGGGGGAGACTGAAGTTGGGAGAGAGAGAGAGGTAGATGCGGAGCGCTCTGGTTACGTTCAAGACAATCGCGTGTTGTGTTTATACCGACCCGGTGTTTTGACTATTCGGTGATATATTTTCGGCCTATTTGAGCCGAAACCGAATAGGCCGAAAATACATTTTTAGCCATTTTCGGCCGAATATGTTCGGTGGCCGAATTTTCGGTGCATCCCTACCTTGAATACATCGCTAAAGTCTTATCCACTGCTGTGAATGTGATGACATGTAAGATGAGATGTGTTATGGGAAAGGTGACAGATAATGAAGTAATGACATGTAAGATGAGATGTGTTATGTGAAAGGTGACAGATAATGAAGTATATAGTGAATGATATGGTTCAAAATTTTAATCTTAAACTAGAGTCAGCTCTTGATATAGTGGCTCCTTTGAAAACAAAAAAGAAACATAACACCAGAGTAACACCCTGGATAAATGAGCATACACGCTCACTGAAGCAAGAATGTCGTAGAGCTGAGCGAGCTTGGAGAAAAAACAAACTCACCATCCACCTAGAGATTCTTAAAAAGTCAACAGTCGCCTATAACAAAGCCTTGCGTCTAGCAAGGCAGGCATATTTCTCTGGCATTATTAATGAGAACAAGAAAAATGCCAGAGTCCTATTCTCTACCATTGAACGACTTTTAAACCCCCCCCCCCCCCAGTCCTACAAGCAGTCATTCCCGGCCTCTAAAGCTAAGTGTAATGAGTTTGCATGCTTTTTCGATAACAACATTTTTAACATTAGAGCTGATATTATGAATGATGTTGCTGCTAGCGCAAACCTTCAAACAGCAGCTAAGGGTCCCAGGGTAGATCTCTCCAGGGGGAGCCTATTATCGTTCTGCGCAATTGATGAAGACGAACTCCGCAAAACCATATCACAGATGACATCATCCTCCTGTTCATTGGATACAATTCCCACCACCTTTCTCAAAGAGGTCTTAGACAGTGTGATTGGGGATATCCTAAAAATTGTAAACAGCTCTCTACAATCAGGCGTCTTCCCAGACTCACTGAAGACTGCTGTAGTTAGGTCCCTACTCAAGAAACACAATCTTGATCCCTCTGTTTTGGGTAACTATCGACCCATTTCAAATCTACCCTTTCTGGGCAAGGTTTTAGAAAAATGCATCTTCCATCAATTGGATGTGTTTCTACAGAACAATAATGTGCACAACAAATTCCAATCTGGCTTTAGGAAAGGTCACAGCACAGAAACAGCACTTGTAAAAGTAATGAATGATCTTCGGGTGTCTGCTGACAAGAAACATGTATCCGTTCTCTTACTTCTAGATCTAACGGCTGCATTTGACACGATTGATCATTCAATTTTAATACAGCGTCTGGAGCACTGGATAGGCCTGTCTGGTACGGCCCTGTCCTGGTTTTCCTCCTACCTATCAAACAGAAGTTACTTTGTCAATCTAGCCGAGTTTGACTCAGACAAACACGACATCAGTTCTGGTATTCCACAGGGCTCGATTCTTGGCCCTCTGCTTTTCTCCTTGTACATACTGCCATTGGGCGAACTCATTACCAATCACGGAGTCAATTTTCATTTCTATGCTGATGATACCCAACTATATATTTCTGTGACTCCAGATGATCCCTGTGCTTTAGATCCGCTGTTGACCTGTCTGTCTAGCATCAAATGTGACCAAATTTGACTGGGAGACTGGGATTTTAGTCTCTCAGTCAAATCTGGTCACAAATGTTGGATGAGTGAGAACTTTCTCAAGCTAAATGAGGATAAGACAGAAGTTCTCATAATCGGTTCTAGTGAGCAGAAAGAATCAATAATAAGCAGACTTGGCAACCTGACTGTAGAAAGTAACAGTACAGTAAAGAACTTGGGGGTTATTATTGATTCTGAATTGAATTTTAATTCACACATTAATCATGTTACCAAGATTGCCTTTTTTCACCTTAGAAATATTGCACGAATCAGAGCCTATTTGTCCTTGGACGATGCAAAAACGCTAATCCACGCCTTTGTTTTTTCTCGGCTTGATTACTGCAATGCACTTTTTTCAGGACTGCCTAAGAAAACAACTGACAGATTACAACTTGTCCAAAATGCAGCAGCCAGAGTTTTAACTAGAACTAAGATGAGAGAACATATTACTCCAGTTTTGGCATCACTGCACTGGCTTCCGTTTGCTTTTAGGATTGATTGCATTACTGCTTGTTTTTTTTTGTTTTTTTTCACTTAATTTTTATTGAAGGAAAAAACATACACAACTGACAAGACAATACGGAAAGAAAAAAGACAAAAAGTAAACGAAAAAAAAGGCTGCATTTCTCATATTACAAAAAAACTTTCAATGAAATCCAATTGCAATATCGCTAGGCTGAGAGAAGAAATTCCACTTATCCCACTTTTTATAGAATTTATCCTCTTGTAGTCTAAGTATGAATGTTAGTTTTTCCATAGAATACAGTTCCTCAATAATGTCCATCCATTGATCTTTCGTTGGTGGGTCCTGCTGGCACCAGCGTCGTGTGATTGCTTTTTTACTTGCTGCTAAGAGGATCTTGATTAAATATTTATCATGTGTTAGAAACTCTTCAGGGATATTTCCCAACAGTAGAAAAGAAACAGACAGAGGTATCTCAAAACACAGAATGGTCTCCAAGGTGGAATGGATGTCCTGCCAGTATTTCTGAATTTTAGGACAAGACCAGAAAATATGAGCGTGGCCCGCTCCCTTGTGGCCACACTGTCTCCAGCAAGGCTGATCTGTTTTCAGTTGTCTCGATTTAATTTTGGGGGTAATAAAAAATCTCATTAGGTTCTTCCAACAGAATTCTCTCCACATTCTTGAATTGGTGGATGTAATTTGTGTATTGCACATGTTTGCCCATTCTTCTGATGTGATGGTAATCTCCAACTCTTTTTCCCAATTAGTTTTAATGTACTCTGTGGAGTTGACCCTAGCTGAAACCAGGGCATTATAAATACTGGATACTACTCTTTTGGACTCATGCTTATATGCCTGAATAAAAACCTGTATGAGATCGTTTGAGGCCACCGGCTCGGATGCTTTCACCTCCCCCATGAAGTACTCTCGTATTTGGAGGTATCTAAAAAAGTCCTTGTTATCTATGCACATACACATATCTTTCAATTGTTCAAAATTCAATAACACATTGCCTTTCATGGCAGTACTGTAAGAGGAAAAACCATACCGAGCCCATCGCCTGAAAGTTTGATCATACACACCAGGCTTAAAATCTGGATCGTAAGCGGGCCACTTCAACACCCTGATTGTCCTCTCCATTTTGAACTGTTTCACGACTTTGAACCAAGTATTTAAAGTAAATATTGTGAATGGGTCTAAAATGTCATAGTATGACTTAGCCTGGTCTTTGTTCCCAATTAAAGACTGAATAGGGATGTTGATTGATTTAATTTCCAAAGCTTTCCATTTTGCCTCGCATTTATCATCACACCAACATATTAAAGGTCTTAATTGTGACGCATAATAGTAATCCCTCAAATTTGGAAGGGATAGTCCCCCTCTTTCTTTAGGGAGTTGTAAAGTTTGGAATCTGATTCTCGGTTTTTTTCCGTTCCAGATAAATCTAGATATCATTTTGTCCCATTCACAAAACTGTTTGGCAGGCACCTCCACTGGTAGAGACTGAAAGAAATATAATATCCTAGGTATAACATTCATCTTGACTGCTTCTATTCTAGAACTTAAGTCCAAGGGTGACAGAGACCATCTCTCAATATCTTTTTTAATTTGTGTGATTATGGGTTGATAATTTGCTTCATAGAGTTTAGATAGGTCCTTAGTCAACCTTATTCCCAGATATTTAATTGATTTAGAGTTCCAATTGAAAGGGTAAAGCTCTTTTGTTTCCTTTGAGGGCTTATAATTATAAGAGAGTATCTGAGTTTTATCCACATTGAGTTCATAGCCTGAGAACCGACCATACATTTCCAAGGAGCTCATTAATTTGGGGAGGCATCTATCCGGATTTTTTAAATAAATTAACAAATCATCTGCATATAAAGCCAGCTTCTGCTCCTCATCATTTATAGGGATTCCTTGTATTTGAGGGTCTTCTCTGATTGCCTGGGCCAGGGGTTCTATAAAAATGGCGAACAGTCCTGGACTGCAGACGCAGCCTTGACGGACGCCACGTGACAGAGTGAATTGGTTCGATAGGTGTCCATTTATTTTAACTCTTGCTGTGGGTTTTGTGTACAAAGTTTTGAAACACTTAATTGATTCTTCAGTAAAGCCAAATTTTTTAAGTATCAGGAACAGGAAGTCCCACGAAACAGTGTCGTATGCTTTAAAAGCATCGAGGCTTACTAAAATAGAGCTTATTTTATGTTGTTTTATGTGGTTCATGACATGTAAAGTCCGCCTTATATTGTCTTGTGTTTGGCGGCCACGTATGAAGCCAGTCTGGCAAGTTTCGATGATCTCGGACAAAAAGGTGTTCATGCGTTGGGCCATGATTGAGGCATATAATTTATAATCAACATTCAGAATAGATATTGGCCTATATGAGCCACATAGGGCCTTATCTTTGCCCTCCTTAGGAATCACTGTTATAATTGCTTCGCTCCATGAGGGAGGGATTACTCCCTCCTTAAGAGTAAAATTAAAAGATGTCAGGAGTAAAGGCAAGATCTCAATCCGAAAGGTTTTAAACCATTCTGCTGGTAGGCCATCACTGCCTGGAGATTTATTTGTTTTGAGATTAGAAATTGCCTTATCTATTTCCTCTATTGTTATTTTGGCAGTCATGATTTTGTTTTCGCCTTCTCCAATACAGGGGAGGTCTAAAGAATCCAGGAAAGATGTTGCTGCTTCCTTATTCACTTGAAATGGTTGCGTATACAGATTTTTATAATATGTCTCAAAGGTTCCCTCGATATCATCCAGATTACTATAAATTTCTCCTGTTTGAGGATCTTTAATTTTATGGATTGCGTTATGAGTCTGTTGTTTACGTAGCCGCCTGGCCAATATTTTCGTAGCCTTTGGGCCTGATTCATAAAAAGTTTGTTTAATAAATCTGCATTTTTTCTCATAGTCATTCTTATAGACATCGTCAATTTCCTTTCTAATACCCTTAATCTGATGTAGTAACTGATTATCTTGCTTGTCCTTATGTTGTTGTTCCAATTGTTTTAATTTTGTGGTTAATTGTTGATGTTTGTAATCCTTTGCCTTCTTCAAAGTTGAAGCAATGGCAATCATCTTTCCTCTAAGTACTGCTTTAGCAGCATCCCATAGTATCACTGGGTTCACCTCACCATTATCATTGTCCTGTATATAAGTTTTAATATCGGATTTGATGCTCTCCGTGAGTAATTTGTTATTTAGAATACCTGTATTGAGTCTCCATAGCGTATTTCTTGGTCTGCTGTCCAGATGTAAAGTCAAATAAACAGCAGCATGGTCAGATATATCAGTTGAACCCAATGAGCAATCTCTTATTCTATGTCTGTCACCCTTGAACATGAAAAAATAGTCAATTCTCCTGTGTACAGAATGAGGCACTGAAAAGTGTGTGTAGTCTCTCTCGGACCTGAAAAGTGTGTGTAGTCTCTCTCGGACACTGCTTGTTTTTTAATGTCGTTGCCTTGCTTTTCTTTTATTCTCCATTGTTCTGTAAAGCACTTTGAGCTGCATTTCATGTCATGAAAGGTGCTATACAAATAAAGTTGTATTATTATTATTATTATTATTATTATAATGACATGTAAGATGAGATGTGTTATGTGAAAGGTGACAGATAATGAAGTAATGGCATGTAAGATGAGATGTGTTATGTGAAAGGTGACAGATAATGAAGTAATGACATGTAAGATGAGATGTGTTATGTGAAAGGTGACAGATAGTGAAGTAATGGCATGTAAGATGAGATGTGTTATGTGAAAGGTGACAGATAGTGAAGTAATGGCATGTAAGATGAGATGTGTTATGTGAAAGGTGACACATAGTGAAGTAATGGCATGTAAGATGAGATGTGTTATGGGAAAGGTGACAGATAGTGAAGTAATGGCATGTAAGATGAGATGTGTTATGTGAAAGGTGACAGATAATGCCAGTAGTCTCAGGAAAGAAAGCCGGTGTACCGTACAGTATGCACTGCTTTCAGCACAGATAATATGATCTTCACTCAAATATTCACACATCATTTACAGGGTTCCAGGCCAGACCCCTGGGCTGGAGCCCCCCAAAATGTGTCCCACATCCGTATGGTCCACATAGATACAAAAGGACAGCCGTAAACTAAAAATGCCGGGACAACACTCCACAAGTCCCAGACTCTTCTCCCTTCTCTAAAACACCCTGGACAACGCTCCACACGTCCCAGACTCTTCTCCCTTCTCTAAAACACCCTGGACAACACTCCACACGTCCCAGACTCCTCTCCCTTCTCTAAAACACCCTGGACAACGCTCCACACGTCCCAGACTCTTCTCCCTTCTCTAAAACACCCTGGACAACACTCCACACGTCCCAGACTCCTCTCCCTTCTCTAAAACACCCTGGACAACGCTCCACACGTCCCAGACTCTTCTCCCTTCTCTAGAACACCCTGGACAACGCTCCACACATCCCAGACTCTTCTCCCTTCTCTAAAACACCCTGGACAACACTCCACACGTCCCAGACTATTCTCCCTTCTCTAGAACAGCCTGCACAACGCTCCACACATCCCAGACTCTTCTCCCTTCTCTAAAACACCCTGGACAACACTCCACACGTCCCAGACTCTTCTCCCTTCTCTAAAACACCCTGGACAACGCTCCACACGTCCCAGACTCTTCTCCCTTCTCTAAAACACCCTGGACAACGCTCCACACGTCCCAGACTCTTCTCCCTTCTCTAAAACACCCTGGACAACGCTCCACACGTCCCAGACTCTTCTCCCTTCTCTAAAACACCCTGGACAACGCTCCACACGTCCCAGACTCTTCTCCCTTCCCTAAAACACCCTGGACAACGCTCCACATGCCCCAGACTCTTCTCACTTCTCTAAAACACCCTGGACAACACTCCACACGTCCCAGACTCTTCTCCCTTCTCTAAAACACCCTGGACAACGCTCCACACGTCCCAGACTCTTCTCCCTTCTCTAAAACACCCTGGACAACGCTCCACACGTCCCAGACTCTTCTCACTTCTCTAAAACACACTGGACAACACTCCACACGTCCCAGACTCTTCTCACTTCTCTAAAACACCCTGGACAACACTCCACACGTCCCAGACTCTTCTCCCTTCTTTAAAACACCCTGGACAACGCTCCACACATCCCAGACTCTTCTCCCTTCTCTAAAACACCCTGGACAACACTCCACACGTCCCAGACTATTCTCCCTTCTCTAGAACAGCCTGGACAACGCTCCACACATCCCAGACTCTTCTCCCTTCTCTAAAAAACCCTGGACAACACTCCACACGTCCCAGACTCTTCTCCCTTCTCTAAAACACCCTGGACAACGCTCCACACGTCCCAGAC
Source organism: Protomyctophum parallelum (assembly GCF_964188405.1). Taxonomy (NCBI): domain Eukaryota; kingdom Metazoa; phylum Chordata; class Actinopteri; order Myctophiformes; family Myctophidae; genus Protomyctophum; species Protomyctophum parallelum. The sequence continues at coordinate 36,337,524 of NC_139699.1, forward strand.
TCTTCTCCCTTCTCTAAAACACCCTGGACAACGCTCCACACGTCCCAGACTCTTCTCCCTTCTCTAAAACACCCTGGACAACGCTCCACACGTCCCAGACTCTTCTCCCTTCTCTAAAACACCCTGGACAACGCTCCACACGTCCCAGACTCTTCTCCCTTCCCTAAAACACCCTGGACAACGCTCCACATGCCCCAGACTCTTCTCACTTCTCTAAAACACCCTGGACAACACTCCACACGTCCCAGACTCTTCTCCCTTCTCTAAAACACCCTGGACAACGCTCCACACGTCCCAGACTCTTCTCCCTTCTCTAAAACACCCTGGACAACGCTCCACACGTCCCAGACTCTTCTCACTTCTCTAAAACACACTGGACAACACTCCACACGTCCCAGACTCTTCTCACTTCTCTAAAACACCCTGGACAACACTCCACACGTCCCAGACTCTTCTCCCTTCTTTAAAACACCCTGGACAACGCTCCACACGTCCCAGACTCATCTCCCTTCTCTGAAAGACCCTGGACAACGCTCCACACTTCCTAGACTCATCTCCCTTCTCTAGAACACCCTGGACAACGCTCCACCCGTCCCAGACTCTTCTCCCTTCTCTAAAACACCCTGGACAACGCTCCACACGTCCTAGACTCATCTCCCTTCTCTAGAACACCCTGGACAACACTCCACCCGTCCCAGACTCTTCTCCCTTCTCTAAAACACCCTGGACAACGCTCCACACGTCCCAGACTATTCTCCCTTTCGGCTCCAAAATTATGGAATGTACTTCCCATTGCAATCAGAAGTGCAGACTCACTCCCTGCAATCTTCCATCGTAGTCTGAAGCATTCTATTGAAACTCCTGAAGGAAGACATTATTTGGAATGAGCATCGTCTTCGTCATGTGTGGAAGTTATAATTTCACAGCAGATTTAGTGCAACAATACCTCAGTGAAAGATTAATGTCCACTTTACTGAGAGCAAAGACTCATTCACAACAGAAATGTTATTATTTTATCAATGGACTTGAGGTGAGGCGACATAGATGTATTTAACCCCTGGTTTAATGAGCAGAGACAGTAATTACTAGGAATTACAGAAGTAGGAAAAGATTCAGGTAAAAAAAAGCACAAAAAAGGTTGTGGTCATGACTATCTTTACCATATAGGCCTACGTTTGTGTGACATTATGGAAAACCATACAAAAACATGACAAGGCGGACATAAATCAGTCTTTCTGAGATATGATGAAGAAATGGTACAACTTTGTGAAAATGTTTATTGGCGTGAAATCTTTAAATCAAATAATCAAATCTGTGTAGTAAGTATATTACACTGTTATCTCAGCAGCAAATCATGTGTTTCAATCATCTTGATTTGTTGATCTGAGAGGGAAAGTTAACGTTAATGGAAGAGATGCTTGAAGAAATACAAAATGTGTACAGTATAGTATAGTCAGCACCATTTCCCTCCTCCAGAGACAGTTTATCATCACATGAATGAATTGAAGAACTATTTAAATGTAAATTCTCTGTAGCAGAGGTGAGTCATTATTGGAACCATGGACCATGCTCCACTCTAAAACAATGACACGTTTCACATGCTGTCACTTTCTTTCTCTCCACAAATGCTCTCTGAGTGGTCTTTAACCCATTTTGGACCGAGGTCGATTAAAAAATAAGGCTTCTAAATCCTACATTTCTTCTGAATAACCCATGTTTCTATGTCAGTGGTGCTCAACCTTTTTCATGTCAAAAAGGAACCCCAGAATTATCTCTATTGGGCCACAGACCCCCATCTCAAAATATGTAGTTCCAGGGACCCCCCCAGCCCCAGAAGCCAATATTTTAGTTGAAAATGTTCGCTCTGAAATATATATTCAAAGATTTGCGCCACATTTTCACGACTTTAAGAAAATAGCAGACCTACAAGCTCGTAGTGCGCCACTCGATGGCGCGCTATGAGCTTGTAGATCTGCTATTTTTCAATAGCTAAAGTAGAACAGAATGCCTATAAAACACCAAAAGGGGTTCCCAACCAAGAATGGGTTAAATGTCTACTTCAGTATGAATCAAAATGTTCACGACGGAGGTGACTGATAGTCACTCACACCCTCCGAGCTGCACATGGAGGGCAGCCTTTCAGGATGCATGGAGGGGGCTCTTGTTTGTTTTTCCTCCTGTGAGACTGAGGTGTCTGGGATCCATTCTTCAGTTTGATGACCATCATTGAGCAACACTGAACACTGAACTCAGGGGAAGCCAAGAGCACGACTGGAATGACCTCTAGAAACAACATGTCAAGAAATGTTACTGGGTGGCAGCCTGCAGCTTGCCAAGTCTGTGCAGCATCTGAGCCACGGACCACCATTTGATGACATTTAGCCTCTCAGACCCATCTGAGCCACGGACCACCATTTGATGACATTTAGCCTCTCAGACCCATCTGAGCCACGGACCACCATTTGATGACATTTAGCCTCTCAGACCCATCTGAGCCACGGACCACCATTTGATGACATTTAGCCTCTCAGACCCATCTGAGCCACAGACCACCATTTGATGACATTTAGCCTCTCAGACCCATCTGAGCCACAGACCACCATTTGATGACATTTAGCCTCTCAGACCCATCTGAGCCACAGACCACCATTTGATGACATTTAGCCTCTCAGACCCATCTGAGCCACGGACCACCATTTGATGACATTTAGCCTCTCAGACCCATCTGAGCCACAGACCACCATTTGATGACATTTAGCCTCCCAGACCCATCTGAGCCACGGACCACCATTTGATGACATTTAGCCTCTCAGAATAGAGCTGCCGTATACCAATTTGGTGTAAAATAAATTTTTTTTTTGAATGAGAATAGTTTTTTTTAATAGTCAGGAGTTTTTCTAGAGCTGCTTTGCTGTGGCCGTCTTGCTGTGTAGGCATGCAGTGTTTTGCCTTGAAATCCGAGGAAAGTCTGTGAAAAACCGCGAAAACCCCCGAAATGTCGACTCGCTGCACATGCCATAATAATCTATGGGGTATGGCGTTTTTCATTATCCATATTATTATGATGTTTGACTATACATCAGTATTTCCACTTCTACAAACCCTTATATTCTATCCCACAGCGGTAGTTGCACTCAATGCTGCTAAGAAATTATCTGTTTCTGCGACAATTTCTGCTATCTTAAGTGCAATAAGGGTTTGTTGTGCAATAACAGCTAAAATGTCTGTGCATTAGTGCTACAGGGGTTGTGCAATAACAAGAAGTCATGTGTGTTTTGTTTTAGCTTTATGTTGTTTTGTGATATGATGCACTGATTGGTTGGCACTTTTAATTTCGTTGTACACGTTGCAATGACAAATAAAGATCTATCTATCTATCTATTATGACAAGAGGAAACCACACTTGCAAATTGCTCTTTCATCACTATAGTTTCCTTTCTTGTTGTCAGTGTTCCTGAATAAAGAGATATTTTCTCTATTTATAATTAAACTGACACACAGGAGCCCCAGTTGATTACTCTGTGACTGAAGAGCCTTTGATTCATTCATGTTCTGTTCCGGTTGTTATAACTGGAACAATCTGCTACCACAACACCACAGAACATCATCATGTTATACTGGAACAATCTGCTCCACAACACCACAGAACATCATCATGTTATACTGGAACAATCTGCTCCACAACACCACAGAACATCACCATGTTATACTGGAACAATCTGCTCCACAACACCACAGAACATCATCATGTTATACTGGAACAATCTGCTCCACAACACCACAGAACATCACCATGTTATACTGGAACAATCTGCTCCACAACACCACAGAACATCATCATGTTATACTGGAACAATCTGCTCCACAACACCACAGAACATCATCATGTTATACTGGAACAATCTGCTCCACAACACCACAGAACATCATCATGTTATACTGGAACAATCTGCTCCACAACACCACAGAACATCACCATCCAAATTACATTCAACTTTCAATTGTTTTTAATAACACATTTCAAGAATTTTCAAAATTCTGTGTTGTGGGTTTGTCTCTCTGCTGTGAATTCTAGGAATTATATCGAAAACCACAGGAGCGATTCGCTTCAAATTGTGCAGTGCCTGGCGTGAAGTTGATCGGATCAGCAGTTCTCCAGAAGAAATATCTATAAATCTACAAATTACCAAATATAGAGATCCACTGATGCCATCAATATGATGTCATACTCAGTGGCGTGCACAGACATTTAGAGGGGCAGGTGCTCAAGTGAAAAAAGGGCAGTTGTGCAGTGCGTGGAACCGGCCGGTTGCCTTAATAGTGTGAGATTTATTGATTTTGGGGCCTAATAAATAATATATTAGAAGCTTTTTATCAAGAATTGAGCAATGTCACCATGGTCCACACACTGTAAAAAATAATATTTTATTATTATTATATTATAATAATAAAGGGCACATTTGTCCAGAGGGGAAAGGGCAGTGGGTGCTCTAGCACCTCCTAGTGTCTATCTGTGCACTGGTCACTGGTCATACTCCATATTTGGCTATGGCTGACATCATTACGATATGTCATAGAAGTACTGATAACATACTGTGTGCACACTGTCCTCGTGTAGTACTATGCTAAAAACTGCAACAAATGGGTACTTTGACAATGTATACAATGGGTACAGTTGGTTACAGTGGGTATTGCATAGCCAGAGGGGCATGTCTTCCCAACGGGCACCTTTCCTACCAGTTGGCCTATAGTTCTGCCTAATGATGTCATTATGCAATGACATAAGAACACCGTCATCATCATCACAACCCTTTAAAAATCACACCCGTGTGAAGTGAGGGGCGCTCTTATCACCATCATGACGTAAAAATAGACACTAATGTCTATTTTCTCAGACACTATGAAGTAAAACTCTCCATTCATTGTCAGTGGGGAATTTAACGTTTGTGTAAGAACGAAAATCTGCACTAATAGCTGAATACAGGAGGGCCTCAAAAACCTAATACTGACATGACATAGAAACTTTTTCAGAAAACTGTCAGGATGTAGAAGACATTTTGTAGAATCTGATCTCAGGTCAGAATGGGTTAACTGATGTACCAGTAGAGTACTGATTAACAGCTACTTCATCTCACATTGATATTTAATAAATAACAGCTGAATACTTCATCTCAGAGCATCTCTCTGTTCACCTCCATCTCTTGTTCATTCAATACACATTCTAATTGTTCATTGATGTTCAGCCTGCTGTCTGCTGATTGGAAGAACTATCTGATGATTACCCACAATCCCACTGCTCTCTACTAAACACAGGAACAATGAATCACAGCCGTGATAAGATTGTGTATACATTGTGCACGCACGCACGCACGCACACGCACAAACACACGCACGCACGCACACACGCACACACACACACACACACACAGAGTTACTGTCATAGTGTCCTTGAGGCATGTGGCTGTGTAGACCAATTGCAGATCCACACTTCCTCACACGTGGGGCAGGTGTGTGTGGTTAGTCTGGTAGGACAGACAGTCCTTGTTTAGACTGGAGTGAGTGCGGCTCCGTGCGTGTGTGCGAGCGGAGCCACACGTTCTGTCAGGTGAAAAGAAGTGGCTTTGACTCCTCATGCATTGAAGTAAGTATGATGTCAGTCTGTTGCTCTCCCCAGGAGAAAGACATTATCCCATTATCACAGTAATAATCTAGAAGAGGCCTGGAGAACACTATTCACATTGCATCTGCTCGGATCTCCATGTTGTTGTCCAGATACAGATACAGATACACACCGTACGTAATTTATACCAGCTCAGAATGGAGTCTAAGAATTTAATTAATTGAACTAAAGACTGACTTAGAGTCATACGATTATGTGTTCAACAAGTTAATGGACCGCTTCAACCGCCTGTCCAGAATCGGGTCATTTCCAGAGCAACATTAGAACTTGGTCCTGGGGGAACCTGAAGTGGTCCAATGCCAGTGTGTAAATATTATCCCCCATCTGGGCCTCGCTCTGCCAGGGGGTCTCTCGCACGGCAGAAAGTGTTTGTCAAACACCGAAAGAGATGTTAAGTGTTTTGTCAAACAACTTAAAGGAGAATTCCATACTAAAAGGCTTTCTTACCTTTCTTTGTAGTTGTTACGTCCCCACCAAAGAGGTCCAGGTGTTATTTTGTGCAAAAGCTCCTTATTGGCTATTTCCCCTACCATAAGCCCTAAATGAATTGCATTGAATTGAATGGGAATTGCATGGGGCTGTGGGGTGTTGTGCTAATTCGCTTATTTCCATCGCTCAAAATTATAATTTCTTTGTATATATCCTCTCTTCATAATGTAAATAATATCCCAAGCGGCACACTTTACTACTTCTTTCGATGGAAATAAGCGAACTAGCATAACACCCCATAGCCCCATTCAATTCCCATTCAATGCAATGCAATTCATTGAGGGCTTATGGTAGGGAAAATAGCCAATAAGGAGTTTTTGCACAAAAAAACACCTGGACCTCTTTGGTGGGGACGTAACAACTACAAAGAAAGGTAAGAAAGATAAAAAAGCATTCTAGCATGGAATTCTCCTTTAAGAGAAGACACTAGAATTATGAGGATGTCCTGCTGACAGCTATATAGCATCCTCTACCCACTGTTGACACTCAAGGATTAACAGTAAGATGAAAAGGATTCTACAAAGATCATACATACACCAGAGGCCTTTATATCCTTCTGTTCTTAGAAACTCTCTTTCTGACTAAAGCTGGATGAGTGACAGCCTAAAGATATCAGGCTCACTGAAGCACAACATGTCCCTTTACAGTGAAAACACATCAACCACTGTAAGCTTTACCAATTGTGCGTGCGTGCATGGGTGCATGCATGCGTGCGTGCATGCATGCGTGTGTGTGTGTACATGCACGCCTCCAAGGGCATGTCCATTGCATTTAAAGCCTACACAATGTGATATTCAACGTACTGAAAAACATCCAGAATCCACCTGGGTTTTACTAAACAACTGAACACACTGAACACAGTGCAGCTCCATTCAGTGATACACATTCATGTTTACTAAACAACTGAACACACTGAACACAGTGCAGCTCCATTCAGTGATACACATTCATGTTTACTAAACAACTGAACACACTGAACACAGTGCAGCTCCATTCAGTGATACACATTCATGTTTACTAAACAACTGAACACACTGAACACAGTGCAGCTCCATTCAGTGATACACATTCATGTTTACTAAACAACTGAACACACTGAACACAGTGCAGCTCCATTCAGTGATACACATTCATGTTTACTAAACAACTGAACACACTGAACACAGTGCAGCTCCATTCAGTGATACACATTCATGGAGGAGGAATCCACTTCTAGAGGTTATCCAAAGACTAAACAATCATGATGTAATTCATTATAAAATATGTAGAAACTCTTCCTCGTGTCTACATGACGTCTTTCCAGGCGAGTGCAACAGCATTTGTGACCGTTTTTTTTACTTTGGCTAATTAAGTCATTGAACCTTTTTTTTATTTTCGTTTTTTCATGTCATATGAAAGCTTACGGTTGTTCAGTTTGACCTAGTGCTTAACCCATTCTGACCTGAGATCAGATTCTAAAAAATGTCTTCTACATCCTGACAGTTTTCTATGTCAGTCGTTCTTCGATTTTTCAAAAATAGCAGACCTACAAGGTTTGACCCATCCGGTTTTAGAGATATGGCTTATACCGTAGAGTAATGTCTTGCGTAAGAAAAAAACTTTTATTTACAGAAAGTTGAGAAAACAGGCTTGAAAGGTTCACTTCTGTGGTCTCTAACATTACACCTAGCTACATGTTTAAGCATTTATTTCATATTTACATGTCTTCTGTGCATGGTCTCTAACATTACACCTATCTACATGTTTAAGCATTTATTTCATATTTACATCATGTCTTCTGTGGTCTCTAACATTACACCTATACATTAAGCATTTATTTCATATTTACATGTCTTCTGTGGTCTCTAACATTACACCTATCTACATGTTTAAGCATTTATTTCATATTTACATGTCTTCTGTGGTCTCTAACATTACACCTATCTACATATTTAAGCATTTATTTCATATTTACATCATGTCTTCTGTGGTCTCTAACATTACACCTATCTACATGTTTAAGCATTTATTTCATATTTACATGTCTTCTGTGGTCTCTAACATTACACCTCTACATGTTTAAGTATTTATTTAATATTTACATGTATTCTGTGGTCTCTAACATTACACCTAGCTACATGTTTAAGCATTTATTTCATATTTACATGTCTTCTGTGGTCTCTAACATTACACCTATCTACATGTTTAAGCATTTATGTATTTATGTATATGTAATGTAGAAGACATTTATAGAATCTGATCTCAGGTCGAAAAAAACACTCCCCGCCATCCCTTTCACTAGTAAGAGACCACACCTTCTGCTTAAAGATTGACGTTTTTGATTGAACAAAAAGGGATTGATGACTATTGGATGGGGAAGCCACTGAACCCAGGTAGGGTGAGACTCAGGGCGGGGGAGAGATGGAGAAAAGAGTGAGAGGAGATGGAGGTGGTAGGGGTGGTCTTAAAGAGTGAGAGGAGATGGAGGTGGTAGGGGTGGTCTTAAAGAGTGAGAGGAGATGGAGGTGGTAGGGGTGGTCTTGAACGGATTGTACCCGTACCGGTTCTAATGGCTGTCAGATGTCCCGGTCTTTTCCCACACATGAAACAATCTCTGTGTATGCTCACTGTGAAGCGTTTAGTAGAGAGCAGCATCCCTCCCTGAACACATCAAACTCTCAGCATGTGCCTTCATGAGCGTGTGTGTGTGTGTGTGTGTGTGTGTGTGTGTGTGTGTGTGTGTGTGTGTGCACGCGAGTGTGCGTGCGTGCGTGAGTGTGTGCGTAAATAGAGAGGGTATCAATTGAAAAAGTAATGAATTCCTGATGGTTTTGAAAGATTAACTGTGTGTCAGAGATGGATGAAGTGCATCTCTCTCTCTCTCTCCCTCTCTCTCTCTCTCTCTCTCTCTCTCTCTCTCTCTCTCACACTAAAAGCGTACTTTGCAAAGCTTGCCGTAATACCTCTCATGGCTCAAGTCTGCTTTATATGTATATATATATGCGTGCCTCCGACCCTTTTAACGTTTCAGGTTTGAGAACGGCACAGGAAGAGAAAGGCTGTCATTATAGCTCTGAATGCCCATCGATGATGATTGACAGCTAAAACAGGCCAGACTTACTGAAGCACAACTATCATTTATGTCAGGTCTGTTTGCGAACGCACTGAGCACTAACTATGAGACCCTGTCTGTCTGTCTGTGTGTCTGTCTGTCCCGCTGTGACACAACCCGCCCGCCACCAGAGGGCGCAGCTGTAGCACACACACACACACACACACACACACACAAACAACCACACACACACACACACAGTAGAAAACTTAAAAAAAATTACGAACTAAAAAGAAAAAAAAAGTACGTAATTTATTCTAATTGTTGTTATTGCAATTTACGAGCTGCGTTCACTTCCCGCTGAAAACTACAAATGATGAAGCTTGTGTATACACAGCTGGTAGCTGGGATTGATCGCCAGTCTCCCACTCGCCAGACCCATGCCAATATTGGGGCTGAACCCGATTGTCAGGCCTGTTGTGGACTGGGTCTCGGCTGGGTGCTATACAATCACCACCCCAGTCTGTTGTGGACCGGGTCTCGGCTGGGTGCTACAATCACCACCCCAGTCTGTTGTGGACCGGGTCTCGGCTGGGTGCTACAATCACCACCCCAGTCTGTTGTGGACCGGGTCTCGGCTGGGTGCTACAATCACCACACCAGTCTGTTGTGGACTGGGTCTCGGCTGGGTGCTACAATCACCACCCCAGTCTGTTGTGGACTGGGTCTCGGCTGGGTGCTACAATCACCACCCCAGTCTGTTGTGGACCGGGTCTCGGCTGGGTGCTACAATCACCACCCCAGTCTGTTGTGGACTGGGTCTCGGCTGGGTGCTACAATCACCACCCCAGTCTGTTGTGGACCGGGTCTCGGCTGGGTGCTACAATCACCACCCCAGTCTGTTGTGGACCGGGTCTCGGCTGGGTGCTACAATCACCACCCCAGTCTGTTGTGGACTGGGTCTCGGCTGGGTGCTACAATCACCACCCTAGTCTTTGGAGCACGTACGTTCTTGCACTTCACACTTCACGCTGTGGACCGGCACACACAACGTCCCTCATGTCCCTCAGGCTCTGCGTCCTGCCGACTATACGCCAGATTGTACTGAGTTACACAGTTAGCGGGGATTGAACCCTATCGCCAATAAGGCTGAGCCCGATTGGCAGGCCTGTTGTGGGCCAGGTGTTGGCTGAGGGCTACACATTCACAAAAATGTATTTCCACTTTCCAGCCCTACTTTAATCCTGTAAAACTGTGATGTGACATTAAAGGTGAGACTGTGTGTATCGTGTAGTGTATAGTGTAGTGGAGCATTGCCTGGGTAACGAGACTGCTGCTTTTTGTACTGTCTCTAGGGTTGGGTGACGATACGAATACATCGTCAATCGCGAATATACGAATCCAATCGCCGAATATTTTTATTAGGCGATTTCTCGGGACAATTAACCCAATTAGCCCAATTAACCTGTAAAGTGTGAGCAACATGTGAATCAATTTGGCCCAACAAAGTAGTAACAGCGGCCGGGTGGAAATCACCTCCTCCGTTATAATATATGCTCCCACAGTCCCCGCACTCAGCAGCATCGGGCACCGGGGCACGGCACTTACGGCAGCCGCCAGCCAAAGTAAAGGCTGGGAGCCTGGGAGCTGAGGAAGGCTGTAGCCTACATGTTGTTTAAGCTCCGGAGTCCAGACCCATGCAGTTTAATAATATACAGTCACAACAGAATGCACACTGCTGTCTCGTGTCTCATCACAATCCCAATGCCTCACCCGTGAAGTCGGGGGGGAAAATAAAAAAACTGTCTACTAGTGTTAGTGTATAGGCTCGAGGATCATAATAGCGCTTAGCTTAGCATTAGCTTAGCGTGTAGCCCCTACTGGTGCTGCAACCCACTGATTGAACTTCATATCCGCCTGTAATCTAAGTTATTTGTATTGACAACGTGAACGAACACCGACACCAGCGCTGCAAAAATAGACAGATCTTCAAGCTCTCAACGCGTAGCGAACGGCACTGCAAAAACAGGCAGGACGCGATGCCTTGAGAGCTTGTAGATCAGCAGCAGCTTGTGGGCTCCGCTGCTCCGCTCCGAGCCTCCGACTGACCGGTGCGGGGAGGCAAGGGAGCAAGTTACCCTGGCTGCGCAGCTGCGCTGCAGAAACAGACTGATCTACAAGCTCTCAACGCCTAGCGAACGGAGCTGCAAAAACAGGCAGGACACGGCGCCTTGAGAGCTTGTAGATCTGGCTTTTTTGCGACCTGCAGTGAGCTGTTCTCACTTTACTTTTATGACACGAATACATTGTTAATCGGCGAATATTTGTCAGACGATGGGCGGTTGAAAAAAATTGGCATATCGCCCAACCCTCTACACGGATGACTTTAGTCAAACGTATCGGATGATGATTTCAATACAAAATGACTGGGTGAGGAAATGGGTGAATATAAATTGTGTGAATAATTATAATCTCATACAGAGCTAACTCCCAGATGTTCTTTAGCCCTGCAGGGCTCAGAGAAAATGACTCAGTATTCACTTCAGAGTTCATAATCAAAAATCTAAAGATACAGAGCTATTATGCTGCTGGAGAGGAACTGGGAGTCTCAAAATGCACTAAATTCATACATTCTCATCATACACCTTTCTTTAATGTGTGCAGGTTGTAACCAGGGACTAGTGTTTAATGTGTGCAGGTTGTAACCAGGAACTATAGTGTTTAAGAGGAGAGTGATGCATTCTACTTTAACAAATAGAGAAGAAAGAAAATGTGACAATACATTTAATAAATTGGTTCAACAGTGGGTGTGCTAATAAGCTGTTTTGACATCACACAGTGTCTCTTTATAGTGACTGTAGAATACAGAAGAGGTGTCGTATAACTAAGGAGTGTTTTCCATTTCATCTACCCGTCCCACACAGACCGAGGCTGCAGTACTTTGACCTCCTCCGACGACAAACATCCACCATCCTGCTCTGATCCTGCTCTGCATTTCTCTGAGATAACCTTGGTGTACCTCTCAGTCTGCTACGCAACGGCAAACTAGACAAAGTGCTCCTCGGAGCACAGGTCTCTGTCAGCTGAGGTAGATTATATAATATACTGGTGACTCTCAATATCTACACTCGGGTGAGCTTTCAAAACAGCAATGTCCTTCGCCAAACATACACAATGTCCTTCGCCAAACATACACAATGTCCTTCGCCAAACATACACAATGTCCTTCGCCAAACATACACAATGTCCTTCGCCAAACATACACAATGTCCTTCGCCAAACATACACAATGTCCTTCGCCAAACATACACAATGTCCTTCGCCAAACATACACAATGTCCTTCGCCAAACATACACAATGTCCTTCGCCAAACATACACAATGTCCTTCGCCAAACATACACAATGTCCTTCGCCAAACATACACAATGTCCTTCGCCAAACATACACAATGTCCTTCGCCAAACATACACAATGTCCTTCACCAAACATACACAATGTCCTTCACCAAACATACACAATGTCCTTCGCCAACATACACAATGTCCTTCACCAAACATACACAATGTCCTTCACCAAACATACACAATGTCCTTCGCCAACATACACAATGTCCTTCACCAAACATACACAATGTCCTTCACCAAACATACACAATGTCCTTCACCAACATACACAATGTCCTTCGCCAAACATACACAATGTCCTTCGCCAACATACACAATGTCCTTCACCAAACATACACAATGTCCTTCACCAAACATACACAATGTCCTTCGCCAACATACACAATGTCCTTCACCAAACATACACAATGTCCTTCGCCAAACATACACAATGTCCTTCGCCAAACATACACAATGTCCTTCACCAAACATACACAATGTCCTTCGCCAAACATACACAATGTCCTTCACCAAACATACACAATGTCCTTCACCAACATACACAATGTCCTTCACCAAACATACACAATGTCCTTCACCAAACATACACAATGTCCTTCACCAACATACACAATGTCCTTCACCAAACATACACAATGTCCTTCACCAAACATACACAATGTCCTTCACCAAACATACACAATGTCCTTCACCAAACATACACAATGTCCTTCACCAAACATACACAATGTCCTTCACCAAACATACACAATGTCCTTCACCAAACATACACAATGTCCTTCACCAACATACACAATGTCCTTCACCAAACATACACAATGTCCTTCACCAAACATACACAATGTCCTTCACCAAACATACACAATGTCCTTCACCAAACATACACAATGTCCTTCACCAAACATACACAATGTCCTTCACCAAACATACACAATGTCCTTCACCAAACATACACAATGTCCTTCACCAAACATACACAATGTCCTTCACCAAACATACACAATGTCCTTCACCAAACATACACAATGTCCTTCACCAAACATACACAATGTCCTTCGCCAAACATACACAATGTCCTTCGCCAAACATACACAATGTCCTTCACCAAACATACACAATGTCCTTCACCAAACATACACAATGTCCTTCGCCAACATACACAATGTCCTTCACCAAACATACACAATGTCCTTCACCAAACATACACAATGTCCTTCACCAAACATACACAATGTCCTTCACCAAACATACACAATGTCCTTCACCAAACATACACAATGTCCTTCACCAAACATACACAATGTCCTTCACCAAACATACACAATGTCCTTCACCAAACATACACAATGTCCTTCGCCAAACATACACAATGTCCTTCGCCAAACATACACAATGTCCTTCACCAAACATACACAATGTCCTTCACCAAACATACACAATGTCCTTCACCAAACATACACAATGTCCTTCACCAAACATACACAATGTCCTTCACCAAACATACACAATGTCCTTCACCAAACATACACAATGTCCTTCACCAAACATACACAATGTCCTTCACCAAACATACACAATGTCCTTCACCAAACATACACAATGTCCTTCACCAAACATACACAATGTCCTTCACCAAACATACACAATGTCCTTCACCAAACATACACAATGTCCTTCACCAAACATACACAATGTCCTTCACCAAACATACACAATGTCCTTCACCAAACATACACAATGTCCTTCACCAACATACACAATGTCCTTCACCAAACATACACAATGTCCTTCACCAAACATACACAATGTCCTTCACCAAACATACACAATGTCCTTCACCAAACATACACAATGTCCTTCACCAAACATACACAATGTCCTTCACCAAACATACACAATGTCCTTCACCAAACATACACAATGTCCTTCACCAAACATACACAATGTCCTTCACCAAACATACACAATGTCCTTCACCAAACATACACAATGTCCTTCACCAAACATACACAATGTCCTTCGCCAACATACACTGCTCTTGTCCTTCGCCAACATACACCGCTCTAGCCCATTCTGACCTGAGATCAGATTCTAAAAATGTCTTCTACATCCTGACAGTTTTCTGAAAAAGCTATGTTTCTATGTCAGTCGTCAGTCATTTTTTCAAAGATAGCAGACCTACAAGCTCCTAGCGCGCCACTCGGTGGCGCGCCATGAGCTTGTAGATCTGCTATCTTTCAATAGCTAAAGCATAACATAATGCTAATACCAAAAGGGGTTCTCCCCAAAATGGTCTAGACACCGTCACTGTCATTGTATTCATCCACCTGACCGATGTCGTGTCCAGCCAGGGTGACTTGCAGGGGAAAAGTCCTTCATGCAGAGAGACATTCGAAAACATCCTCGTCGGCCTGCACTGTACTGGTGACTCAATAACCACACTGTGGGTCGAGCTTTCAAAACATAGGTCTTTACTGGTAGACTTCACAGACTTCACATGTAGAACTGACACCCTGCAGAGGTCTTTACTGGTAGACTTCACAGACTTCACATGTAGAACTGACACACTGCAGAGGTCTTTACTGGTAGACTTCACATGTAGAACTGACACCCTGCAGAGGTCTTTACTGGTAGACTTCACATGTAGAACTGACACCCTGCAGAGGTCTTTACTGGTAGACTTCACATGTAGAACTGACACACTGCAGAGGTCTTTACTGGTAGACTTCACAGACTTCACATGTAGAACTGACACACTGCAGAGGTCTTTACTGGTAGACTTCACAGACTTCACATGTAGAACTGACACCCTGCAGAGGTCTTTACTGGTAGACTTCACAGACTTCACATGTAGAACTGACACCCTGCAGAGGTCTTTACTGGTAGACTTCACAGACTTCACATGTAGAACTGACACCCTGCAGAGGTCTTTACTGGTAGACTTCACATGTAGAACTGACACACTGCAGAGGACTTTACTGGTAGACTTCACATGTAGAACTGACACCCTGCAGAGGTCTTTACTGGTAGACTTCACATGTAGAACTGACACCCTGCAGAGGTCTTTACTGGTAGACTTCACATGTAGAACTGACACACTGCAGAGGTCTTTACTGGTAGACTTCACATGTAGAACTGACACACTGCAGAGGTCTTTACTGGTAGACTTCACATGTAGAACTGACACCCTGCAGAGGCCTTTACTGGTAGACTTCACATGTAGAACTGACACCCTGCAGAGGTCTTTACTGGTAGACTTCACATGTAGAACTGACACACTGCAGAGGTCTTTACTGGTAGACTTCACATGTAGAACTGACACCCTGCAGAGGTCTTTACTGGTAGACTTCACAGACTTCACATGTAGAACTGACACCCTGCAGAGGTCTTTACTGGTAGACTTCACAGACTACACATGTAGAACTGACACACTGCAGAGGTCTTTACTGGTAGACTTCACATGTAGAACTGACACACTGCAGAGGTCTTTGCTGGTAGACTTCACATGTAGAACTGACACACTGCAGAGGTCTTTACTGGTAGACTTCACATGTAGAACTGACACACTGCAGAGGTCTTTGCTGGTAGACTTCACATGTAGAACTGACACACTGCAGAGGTCTTTACTGGTAGACTTCACATGTAGAACTGACACACTGCAGAGGTCTTTACTGGTAGACTTCACATGTAGAACTGACACACTGCAGAGGTCTTTACTGGTAGACTTCACAGACTACACATGTAGAACTGACACCCTGCAGAGGTCTTTACTGGTAGACTTCACATGTAGAACTGACACACTGCAGAGGTCTTTGCTGGTAGACTTCACATGTAGAACTGACACACTGCAGAGGTCTTTACTGGTAGACTTCACATGTAGAACTGACACACTGCAGAGGTCTTTACTGGTAGACTTCACATGTAGAACTGACACCCTGCAGAGGCCCTCAGAACTCAGTCCACACACAAAGCCATCCCTCAGATCCTTGTCCATGCAGGTAACGGCCAAAATCACATGTGGCTGTGACAACTGTCTCAAAGCCACACAACATAATCAGGGCAGTTTCCCCTTATTGTCTCCACCAGACCGAAGGCATGTGGGGAGAGTATGTTTTGCACTCCGTCCGTCCGTGTGTCCGTCCTTGTGTGTGTGTGTGTGTGTGTGTGTGTGTGTGTGTGTGTGTGTGTGTGTCCGTCCGTCCGTGAGGAGCTAATCTCGGCCACCGTTAACCCGGTCGATGCCAAATTTTGTTTCTCACAAAGTTTGGTTTCTCATATTCCATCCTGATTGGCTAAGATTGGCTTCCAAAGCTCACACGATTCGTCCATTTCGAAAAAAGCCCACAAATCACAAACACAGTGTGCAATTTCCATTACATTATACACGCACATTTTCACTAGGCCGAGGACGACATGCCACAATTTATTCCTCAAAATCAGCCTCACGGTGGCGCTATAACAGGCCAATTCCTGTTTTTAGCTATAACTGCATCGATCTGTATACAACTTATGTATGCACACATGGAAAAACATTGTACCTGCATCCCTCCAATACGAACCTCCGGCCCAAATCTTCCTCAACAGCCTGTTATAGCGCCACCATGAGGCCACAACCTGACCTGCCCTGGTGGAGACCTGTGCCGATTGGCACTTTGTCTAGTTTCTGGTTATGTTTTTGAATACTGAAGCGTTCAGCTATATCACAATTGGTTTTGGTTTATTATAATGCAAACTCAGTTTCTTATTTAGGTTAGCATGATAAGACATTTGACTTGGCATAGCAGGAGAGGTCCTTCAGCAGATTGTAAGTGTCCGCTCCAATCAACAAAATGACTTTTTACGATTTTTCAAAAATAGCAGACCTATACAAGCTCATAGCGCGCCACTCTGTGGCACGCTATGAGCTTGTAGATCTGCTATTTTTCAATAGCTAAAGTATAACATAATGCTTAGTTAAAACACCAAAAGGGGTTTGATCCGCCCTAACAAAAAACAAATACGACCGGTGTAACAGTTACTAAACAAGTCCTTCACGCAGAGATGTTCAAAAATATACTCGCCACTGTAATATACTGGTGACTCTCGATAACCTGGTTGTGCAGTACTAATGACTAGTCAAAACTAAGTATGCACCCCCTTTGGGGGAGCTTTCAAAACATATATACCGGTAGGTAATTACTGGTAGACTTTTTCCACAGACAGCACTCTGCAGAGGCTTCTAACAGCTGCAGGGGATTTATTTTAATTTAACCAGTAAAAACCACATTGAGACTGAAGTCTTTTTTACACAGTGTGAACTGGCCAAGACAAGAGGCAAAATAAGTGACACAGCTCTGCCAGTAACAAAAAATACAAAAAACAGGACAGACTCACATACAATGCTCATAAATACAGTACCCACTACCGAAGAAGCTCAAAGGGAGAACAGGAACGCGCCTAATGAGGACTAATAAATAAAAACTAAGCAACGGAAATTGCTAGTAGACTAAAAAGCAAGCAGACATTTGCTATACGTCAAAGCAGGAGCAATGTATGGGAAGTGTGCCCATGGCAATCCTTTTCAATGCAGGGGATATTGGTAGTCAGCACAGGTGCAAATAATGTTCCTAATCAGTACTCAACTGTAGCTGTTCTTTCACATAAAATTACAAATCAATTACAGTTATCGTGGCTTCCTGGTGGTGCTAAAATAGGCCAATGTGAAACGGTTGCCATGTGTTTCACGGCAATGGGATTAGATGCTGCATTCATGACATCTTTTGTTCCAAAAATGTGTTTTGCAAAAATTGAGTGCAGTTGCACGCAGATAGGTGCAGTTATAGGTAAAAATGTAAATTGGCCTCCATTCGGCTGATTATATTTGATTTTTCCCTCTGCTTAATGTGAATGTGCGTGCAAGTATTTCACGGAAATTGTACGCTGCGTTCATGATTTGAGGCATTTTGTTCAAAACAAACCAATCCGGCA
>NC_139699.1:36356296-36376296 GCF_964188405.1 Protomyctophum parallelum
CCCTCACAAAAACACATGCAGTGTATAGACATAATTGTCTCTATACTGCCTCACCCTGGCCAGCCGGGTTGCCTGATGGAGGGGAAAGGAACTGGATGGAATAACGTGTTCCTTCACATGCTACGTCCGTCGTCCAACCGGGGAAACTCCCCCCTGTCAGGTGAAAAAAGCGTATTGGACTCCTCATGCATAGAAGGAGGCATGAGGTCAGTCTGCTGCTCTACCCAGCTTGATCACATTTACACTAAAACATGGGTTGCAAAATGTGGGATAAAGCTAAATATCATGAAATCACTCTAGCCCTGTAAAGGGACTATTTTATGAATATCAAAGGTTGTATACTGTCTGAAATTCTGAAATTCTTTATTAGTAACAATCCCTTGAGATGAACCATCTCGTTTTCAAGGGGCTCCGCAATTCACAAAATACACTTCATACATAAAGACACTTTTTACAAACAATTCAACCAGACAAAACAAAACAAGACAAAACAATACAATTCCTAGATAAACAAGAAACAAACAACAACAACAAAACAACAAAACAAAAACTGCAACAAAACAACATTTCACATAACATGGACATAACGTAGACATAATAACACATGGATCATTATTGCATCATGGATCTGCTACAGTGATGATTAGTGAAAACATGAACAGGTAGTCTCCAGATGAGAGGACAGCACAGTTTTAAAAACAAATTAAAAGATGTTATTGAATGAATATGGACTGTATGAGCTACTGCATTTCAACGTCTGAGCTGAGCTGCTATAGATCCAAACTATAGAACTAAATGTAGTACTGGTATAAGTGTTTCTCAACTGCTGCATTAACCCATTCTGAGCGGGAACCCCTTTTGGTGTTAGCATCATGTTATGCTCATAGTGCGCCACCGAGTGGCGCACTATGAGCTTGTAGAATCTGCTATTTTTGAAGAATCGTGAAAAGTGACATGAAAGTGTTTGAGAACGACTGACATAGAAACATAGCTTTTTCAAGAACACAGTCAGGATTTAGAAGACATTTGCAGAATCGTTCCCAGGTCAAAATGGGTTAAATGAGTGTGCTCGTTATCGCCAGTCATGTGAGTCAAGTGGTTTTGGAGAGCACTCGTTTGAAATCACTCAACGTCCTGCTGCATAAATGCAAATCCTAATGTCCTGCAAAAATACAACTCCTAAACAGTTGGCAGAGGCAGGACGCTATGAGTGGGACTGGGGAGTGAAATTTGAACCACTTCACTCGCACGCCTGGCGATAATGCACCCACTCAGACGATACGGTGCAAACATACGCTTAGAAGAATCATGCCAATTCTCACTACTCGCAACCAATACAAATACAAATACAAAATTCATCTTTAAAATCAAGTTAAAAGAACACATTATGTAAACCATACTACAGTAACCCTGGGAAAATTATAATTCAAATGTATAATTTGTTGAAAGACATTTTTTGCTATGTTTTTCCTTGTTTTTTATTTTCTTATTTAATATTTTATTTTACTTTGTTTAATTTTGAGTTAGTGTTTGTAAACAATTGTAAGTATTGCCTTTGTTAAATGTTAAATGTTTGTCTGTGTCGGACCCCAGGAAGACTAGCTTTTGTCAAGGCAAAAGCTAATGGGGATCCTTATAAACAATAAACAAAAAACAATAAACAATGCCTTCACAGAGTTTACAGTATATCATATCCTATAACTTATAGAAAGCTGCTCATTACATCATTCATAACAATGGTAGATGTATGTGAAACAAAGAGGAGAACCCAAGCTGTCCATAGAGGTGGAATATCTGGTGAGTTAATTGGTGTTTAATGCAATCAGGTATAGGACGTTTCTGTCTCATATTGTGTCAAAATGGAGGGAATTGCAACTAAGGCCCGAACCACAACAATTGCAAATAGTCGCAACTCCTTCCCTGCAACTATTGAAGCATACGGTATGCAACTCCTGGCGACAAAACTGTATTTTGGGCGGGAACCCCTTTTGGTGTTAGCATTATGTGATGCTTTAGCTATTGAATAGCAGATTTACAAGCTCATAGCGCGCCACCGAGTGGCGCGCTACGAGCTTGTAGGTCTGCTATTTTTGAAAAATCGAAGAACGACTGACAGAAAACTGTCAGGATGTAGAAGACATTTTTAGAATCTGATCTCAGGTCAAAACTGTATTAAAACAGTTTAAGAGCCATAAACGTCAAGACGTCTAATTGCCAATTATGGACCGGATGCCACGGACGACAAGACGTGCTCCCTTGGATTTATTGTATCCATATTTTGAAAATTCCTCTAATCTGGTGTACAGGTGATGACATGCACATTACATGCATAATAGAATTACAAATTCTTTAATTTTTTTATAATGGGAGAATTGGCACTCAAAGCCTAAACTGGTGACCACCAGGTGGCGCTGAAAGAGTTTTAAGGACATGTCACACCAATGCAACTCCTTGCCACTGACATTGGGGATAATGGTTGCATGCAACTACAACTATACTCGCAACCGTTTGAGTTTCATGGCAAATCATTGGTTTGGTTTGGGCCTTAAATGTTGGGATAGCCTCTACTCTTCGTTGCCTGCAGCTAACAGTACACACTGCCATCCTGACATATAGTTAGAGAAAGGTTGTTACTTTAAGATTATCATTTAAGACACACACTCACTCTTTCTGTAGCTGTTATATGTTACCATGCAGGGAGTCACTCAATGAAATCAGACCGTCACTTCTTATTTGCTTGTATATTATGGGCTCAATATATGGACTCTCTCAGCCGCACACATACCGTACACACGCACTCATGCACACACGCACGCACGTATACTATGCTCAGTCTATACCAAATACCAAATCCCCTTGCAAAAAAATAAAAGACAACATTTTGCTATTTATGTAAATTTGGTAATTGTTTTCCTTTTTGCAAACCCCCAGATTGGGTTAATTCCCATTTCCCCCATTTCTCATAAAACCTCCATCCATCCCCAACAGCAGTCTGAGAAACAAGTCTCTCTGACAGCAGAGTGTCAAAGTGAATCCAGTGAGCTTTGACAGGCGGTTGTGACTATTCTAGCAAAACAAAGTCCTGTGGGAGACAAAGTGAGAGCGTTTTCTGCTCTCTGAGAAGTGACACACTGTTAGTAGAGTCATGAACTGACTGTATAGGGCGGCATAACATTTGACTTCCATATTCAAACAAACAAATGCTAGAATAAACATCAAAGAGAGGTGCATATCGGTCAGATGGATTGGATGACGAACAAAAAAACTGTAGTACAATAAATAAATTAAAAAGATTGTATAGATCAAAAATAGTAGATACATAATACAACATTGATATGATGTTTTGTTTTCTCGTTTTGTGTTTTGTTTTGTTGTTTTTGTTCTTTTTTGTCTTATTCCTGTTAACTGTATTGTCCTGTCTGTCTTTGTTTTTGTTTTATTATGTTAGGTTTGTTTGTTTTTGTTTTGTTTTCTTGTTTTTTCCCCTTCTGTTTGCTTTGTTGTATTATTTTACCTATGCTTCAGCCTACACCTTTTTGGTCAATGTTTCTTTTGCAGAAAAAAGCAGGCACTGTATTGATTTGTTTTAATGACCAAAATAAATAAACTACTACTACTACAGAGGAGAAGTCATTGTACCAAATACACACTTTGAAGATTAGTCCTCTGGTTAATAATGACTGGTCAATAATTGATCATTAGTTGGTCATAGCATGTCTACTGTCACAGTCCTGTCATGAAAGTGGCCAAAGTGTTATGGAATAAACACTGATATCAAGATAACACCATCACACCCTTTTTGAAGTTGTTTCATATTCAGTCAGTCAGTCAGTCAGTCAGTCAGTCAGTTCTCTCTCTCTCTCTCTCTCTCTCTCTCTCTCTCTCTCTCTCTCTCTCTCTCTCTCTCTCTCTCTCTCTCTCTCTCTCTCTCTCTCTCTCTCTCTCTCCTCTCTCTCTCTCTCTCTCTCTCTCTCTCTCTCTCTCTCTCTCTCTCTCTCTCTCTCTCTCTCTCTCTCTCTATTGTGGCATGATAAATATGTTCTACATTGCCAAAGCATACATAGAACAAAACAAAAGTCAACATTGCGCACACAGAAAGAACAACAAACATCCCAACAATAATGAACAACAAGAAATACAGTAACAATGAAAATAAATGAACAAACATAAACTCTCTCTCTCTCTTATAACTTATTCTTAAAGTAGGCTACAACACTTCCACGTCGGTGACACATGGACGTAGAACTCTTTCACCAGAAGCTCCGTGGAACAAACAGTAAACATACACTGTACTGTCAGTAATAATGAAACAATTAATGTCTTACCTTGAAATCCAAAGAGGAACATGAATCCGGGGATCCAGACGGCATGTGTCCAGAGATAATCCATATTATTGGTGTCCTTTAATAATCAGATCCAAATGGAGGCTGACTCCCTTACAGACGTTACAGGTCTTCTTAATGAAGGCGGGTTTCTTGATGCGAGCCTGCCGTCCTGTGTAGAGATGCAGCTGAAAGATCACAGACTGGCGAGTGATGCTGATGCTGCATGAGACCACAGCGAGTAAAGCGTCTCTCTCTCTCTACGGACATGACACTGCATGGTATGACTGCCATCAAGTGGTAGTTTAATGAAAGGTGCGTGCGACCCATATGGGATTAGAACGAGTGACGTTGGGATAGGAGTCTGGTGGATCCAGTCTCTGGACTTCGTTTTAATTAAAGTGCGTTTTGATAATCCACTCTAAATCTACCCCCAACCGACCTATAGGCTATTATATATGATTAAGCAATAAACCACGAGAGGTCTCAGGTGGTAATACCGGGTATTTTACAATGGCTGGGGTCGTAGGCTGGGTCTTCTACCCTCGCAGCCATTGTAAAATACCCGGTAAACTGGGGCCTCGAGTGGCTTATTGGCTGCTTTTCTAAAACGGTTACAAACATATAGCAATATTAACCTAATAAAACGATTGAATTCACAAAAGTAGCTACGCTTTGCTCCACCAGAGAGAGCCACATCACTTCCTTGTTGTGCTCGGTAGGTAGGCTATACGGGAGAATAGAGCTTGATGTCGCTTACGGGGCTGCCCGCCCTGGAGCCACACATTTATAGTCATATGAGCCGGGCGGTGCTTAGATAGCCTGGCTAACAAGCCAGACCGAATCAGCCAATCAGAATCAAGTATTGGGACTAACCGTTTTAGAATTTCATATTGAAACATAACAGTTTGCAGAATTACAGTAGGCCTACATTTCAAGCACAACTCAATACAAAGACTGTTAACTGTGAGTGGACGACCCAATTAAGCATTACACTTGTTTACAAGAGGGTCCACCTTGTTCAATTCATCAAAACATTTAGAGACGTACAAATAGACACTTATATATAGCCAAAGAACAGAACAGGAATTCATCATAATGGAGGTATAAAAAGGGAAAAGAAACATATACAGTGAGGGGAAAGGGGAAAGGGGAAAGGGGGAAGGGGGGCGTGGGGGGATTCAGATTTTACGGGGGCCAGTTTCGAATTGCAGCCATCCGTAGGTGCCCTTTGAGAGCGGTTTTGAAGGAGTCAAGGGATTCGCATGTCTTAATGACTGTTGGTAGGGCGTTCCACATTTTGGTGGCATATAGGAGCGAAAATAATTTAGTCCCTTGTTTGTGCCGAATCTGGGTTGTACATGGTTTGTTGCACTCTCTCTGGTGTTGTGGGGTCTCACAGACAGTGTCCACTGTGGGGTCTCACAGACAGTGTCCACTGTGGGGTCTCACAGACAGTGTCCACTGTGGGGTCTCACAGACAGTGTCCACTGTGGGGTCTCACAGACAGTGTCCACTGCGCATGTGGGGATCCACTACAGACTGTGGAACACATGATGACCTGCTGCCCCGAATACCGGCCATCGAATGGGGATCGTGGCTTAATTGATCGTCCTAGACGATGATACACTGGACCGGCTTGCTGCAACGGAGCTGAAGGTCTAAGGACATACAGTACGACAGAAGAAGACCATACAACCACAGCCACACATATAAATACCCAACCCTAAAAAAATGGAATGATAAGAATGTTAAATAAATAGTTGAAATTGCATGAGGCATGAATGGAAAATAAGAATCAGGGTTTGATCAACCGTCCATAATACACTTTGAACATCATCTTGTTATTTTTTTATGTTAATCTTCCAATCCTTTCATGTAGCCTAGCTGTTCCCGGACAGATTGTCCAGTCCCACACATTCCTCCATCCACATCATAATAAAGAAGATTGTCCTTTTTAGGCTATTGATTTATAGCCAAACACACGCCGTCTCATGTTCTGAGAGACATCACGAAGCGTGAACACTGTTTGATTTAGCTGATAATGCTGTCAATGAGTCACTAATTTGTGCTGGCGTCACAGATGAGGCGTATCTAATGCTGCATACTGTCTGTGCAAAGACACCATATATATTTAATTCATATTGTCTTCATTAACGTTTCGATGTGTTCTTGTTGCTTTGAGTACTTCATCATATGCTTCATGAGAGAGAAGGTTGTGATGCACATTATAGAGCTGTAGGGGCTGGTTCCGGCATACCTGTAAGGGTATAGAACAAACAGCTGCATGTCAATGGTGAGGGGAATGCGGTACCATTCCCATGTCAACCAGTGACCATATGCTGCCTGCTTGGAGACCTGTTTGGATGAGAGGGTGCGAGAGGGTCAGAGGGACATAGTACACATACGTTAATTTACAAGAAGTACAATTAGAGAATGTATAAGAATATTTTGATCAACATTTGTCATTAAATGTCATGAAATGGTGGTCCATGACTCAAATGCAGAATAAATATTGGGCCTTAGCTATGAAAAGGTTTGAAAACCACTGGCCTACAGCATTGCAGCAATCATGCTTATGCAGCATGACGTGCCAAACATGTCCACTAGATGGCAATGTAGCATTATCTTTTTTTTATGGTCCCACTCATTCTAAAATAAAGACAATGTGTTACAATGTGCAGGGGTGGAGAAAATATACTAAATAGTTTTACAAAAGTAAAAGCATCAATATAGTACTAATATACTCTATTTCAAGTCAAAGTCAGAAATTCAAAATGTACTTCAAATGTATTGGCAGCCGCATCAAGATGTACATACAGAATTTGAGAAGCAGATTGGCTATTTTTGAATGGACGAAATGTATGTATAGGGATTGATTGATTGATTGAAATCTTTATTAACAGTTTGTAGAATTTACAGTACATTTTAAGCACGAACTCAATACAAAGACTGTCAACTGTGAGTGGACGACCCAATTAAGCATTACACTTGTTTACAACAGGGTCCACATTGTTCAATTCATCAAAACATTTAAAGACATACAAACATTTAGAGACATACAAATAGACATTTCTCTGTAGGTAAAGAACAGAACAGGAATTCATCATATGGGCTGAACCGAAGTGGTTAATGTATGCTTTGTAATAAAAAAACAAATCTACAAAGTAGGCTAACTACCGGAATAACTAAAGTTTTCAAATAATTGTAGTGGAGTAAAAAGTACAATAGGCTATTTGGATCCAAGATGTAGTGGAGTTGAAGTAAAAGTATTGGAATTTGTTAATTGGAATTACTCGAGTAAAAAGAACCAAGTTGGTACAACACATGGATCCGATCTCCACATGTGGAGCTGACTATCTTCACCTGGATCTCCATATATGAAGACCACGACACTGACCTCTGATCAAACCCTGGATAGCCATGGTTTGACATACTAGATCTGAATACATCGAGCCGGCCAGCAACTCTACTGTACATCTGACCTCACTGCCAACCAGGGACGTGCAGAGAGTGTTACAACGTGCTCACAACGTGTCGGGCTGCGTCGCGTTGAGAGCTTGTAGAAAGATCAGCTATTTTCGGGGCGCAACCCAGCACTCTTTATCTAGTGGAGATGCGATGTAGGCTACTGTACGACCTGGATTTCTAAACAAATTTGTTCAACGCAAAAAAGTTCAGGAGACTTCGGGAAAAAAAGGAATTCTCCTGAATGCTGGTATGGAAAGGAGTGGCATTTGCATTTATTTCACCATAGTAAATGCTGCATTCGTGGTCTGGAGAGGGCAGTTGTTTTACAGACGGGTGAAATGGCAGGGGCTGAAGCCCCCTTTGATGTCTATGTGTGCACGTCTATCAACAGTGAATCTCCTCTGGCAGCCCCAATGGCATCTATTATGGTCGTGCACTGTGACTGTATAGTTCCAAGACAATTAATGGGCCTCCAAAATTGGACCGTTAATTTATGAATTGAGAGGGCGAAACCATACCTTGTCAACAACTAAATTAATATATGAAACCGAGACCCTACACACAGAACTCTGCAAATCCATTCTCCGTACCCAGCGAAAAACACCAAATAATGCATGCAGGGCAGAATTAGGACGATACCCACTCATAATCAAAATAAAAAAGAGAGCACTTAAGTTCTACAACCACCTAAAAGAAAGTGACCTAGATGCACTCCATAACAAGGCACTCACACACAGTGAAACTCTAGAGAGATTCCCCCTCAGCCACCTGGCCCTGGAACTCCGGGCACAAACACAAACAGAGCCACGAGATAGAAAACCCATTGGACTAAACCAAATTATAAAACAGCAAAAGGAAAACTATCTGACACATAGGAAAGAAGCAACACAAAAGCAGAGTAAACTAAAATGCTATCTGGCCCTAAACAGAGAATACACAGTGGCAGAATACCTGAGCACCGTGACCGACCCAAAACAAAGAAAAATCTTAACTAGGTACAGACTCAGTGATCACAGTCTCGCGATCGAGAAAGGCCGTCATAGGCAGACCTGTATCCCGAGAGAAGACAGACTATGCACCCACTGCACACAAAATGAAGTGGAAACCGAGCTACACTTCCTAACCATCTGTCCATTGTACCAAGACATCAGAGACACATACTTCCTACAGATTACAACCACACACAAAGATTTTGAAAACATGACCAATGACAAAAAAATCCCATATCTGCTGGGCGAAGTACAACAATGTGCAAACACAGCAGCAAGATTTGTGAGTTGCTGTGATAGGAGAAAGATATCAAATGGAACACAACCACCCTAAAGACTAATCATTGTGTATATTCCTGCACTATACCTGCATCGAGTGACCATGGTACATAGAATTTGATCTATTGAAGATTCTGACCTTCAAATGTACATAATATTTGTTTTGATTGTATTGCTGTATTGTTGTATTGTTCCTTCTGCTTTGGCAATGTAAACGTATATGTTGATAACCCTTCCACAGTATAGAGGGTATGAGCTTATATACTTATATTGACCATTTAATATAGGTATGGTTTCGCCCACTCAATTCATAATTAACGTTCCTATGTTGGAGCTCTGGCTCATGGACTAAGAACTGGTTCTGAACTGAAGCGGTTCCCAACCATTTTTATGGGTTGCCACTGAGTAATATCATTTTTTTATGTTTCCTACATGTTTTATGTTTCCTTATGTTTCCTAAATACTGCTGTAGAGTAACGTCCCAGCAGTGCATCAGCATGCACGTGCACTGAACACGTGCCAGAGTCCAGCAGGAGTCATTCATTCCAGGGTATCCGGAGAACTCGCCAGTTTTCTGACTTGTTTAGTGCATTTTAGTTTTACTTCACCTTCATTTAAATTGCATTGAATTGAGAGAGAGAGAGAGAGAGAGAGAGAGAGAGAGAGAGAGAGAGAGAGAGAGAATGAGAGAGAGAGAGAGAGAGAGGATAATCTTGATTTTAGTGACCTGCCGTGGTGGAGTCGAAATGCCTGATTTATACTCAGCTGTGTGCTGAGAATAGCTGATCTACAAGCTCACAACGTGTCACTCTGCAACACGGTGTGAGCTTGTAGATCGGCTATTTTCAGAGCGTGATACCCACGCACAACTGAGCATTAAATGACTTGTCTTTTAGTTCTACTGGATCTCTTCTCCACTAGTCCTCAGCTCCATAAAGGCTAGTTTTCACGAACTGACGGAATTGTCAATATATAATTTAGTCATACTTTTAGTCATCATCAACTTTTAGTCAATATCAATGGCAATCAATATAATAGCAGATATACAAGCTCATAGCGCGTCACTTTGTGCCGCACCATGAGCTTCTATATCTGCTATTTTAAACAGCTTTTTGACCGTACAGTCTTCTTCAGGTTTCATTTACTGCAAGAAGTTTGTCGACTGTTGCTGCTTATTAAGGTTTTTGGTGCATTCGAATCAAAAGGCAATATAGCCTAAGCCCTTTCCTTTTTTACGATGATTCTGCTATACTCATGCACTGTGGCTCAGCACCAAAGACGGAGGATGATTATGACTTTGTTTTAAAATAAACTCACACAAACAGCTGTCAAAGTCCCCCTGGTGAGGCCAGTGACGCTTGTTCTTCTGTTCCCTATGCAGCGAGACCAACGTGAGACCAACCCCCCCCCCCTCCGGTGACACAAACGCCCACCTCCGGAGGCCAGTGGGGGACCTATTGGCCTCTCTCCGGTGCGACCTACGGAGCTGGTCGCCCCCCAACGGTGTCCCTCTGTCTGTCCCCAGGCCTCAGTAACTGGAATCTGTCCCTGCTGAGTCTCTCATGCAGTGCAGGGCCTGTAACATGAAATCAGATTTTAATCCACCCGACACTGATCGACATATACGTCACCATCGAAAGCCGTCAATCATCCGTATTAATTACATTACATTAATTGATTGTTGTTAATTACGTAACGAAAGATATAGTAAGATAGAAAATAGAATTACCTTCATGTTCCTTCATGTTCTTCAACAGAAGGTAATTCATGTTCGTCTTTCACAGAGAAGCTGAGATTCGACAGTTTGTAGCGGTCGACAGTACTTTTTACGTTTTTATTTATTTTTCATTTAGATTTTATTTAGACCTCCATTACACCCTGCCTTTTGAGCTGCAATGAAAACAGGCAAAACAGTGACATCTGCTGGCAAATCCCATTGACATACCGTATATGGGATTTGCAGGCTGTGACGTCACAAACAGAGCACTTGTTTGAGCCAGAAACCCCAGACCACAGAAAATCTAGTACTGAATGTTAAAAGTTAAGGGTTTTTTATGTCACAATCCCTTTAAACAAATCAGATTCCAATCTGGATGATTCAGACTAGATTTGGCTGCCAGTGTAAATGTGACAGATCGGATCTGGTCACTTGCAAATGCAGTGTGAATGGTCAAGCCAATTAGCCAAAGGATCAGATATGACAAATAAATCAGATTTGAATCAGATTTTACTGGATGTGACTGCAGTCTAAATGGGGCCAAAAAGTCCACAGACTTGACATAATTTCCAGGAGCCAGATGTTGGAGGGGCTAGCGCCACTCAAAAATCCTGAAGGAGATTAACATTTTGCCACACTGTAGAATAGAATACTGTGTGTGCGTGTGTGTGCGTGTGCGCGCGTGTGTGTGTGTGTGTGTGTGTGTGTGTGTGTGTGTGTGTGTGTGTGTGTGTGTGTGTGTGTGTGTGTGTGTGTGTGTGTGTGTGTGTGTGTGTGTGTGTGTGTGTGTTCTTTGTTTTCAGCAAATCTTACAGACATGACGTCATGTAGCAGCCAAGTCCATTCGGCTATTTATGTTTGTCTCATTCATGCCCCCATGACGTCATGTGGCAGCAAAAGGCTGAGACAAGGTGCCCCTTACTTCACACAAGTGTCATTTTCTGTTCATAGAAGAAACGGGAATTGCACTCTTTCATTGCCACTCCATCTGAAGTTAGAAAATGATACAAGATCAAGAGTGGAGAGATTAACAGAACAAAATACAACCAATAAAGACGACATTAAACAATTGCCAGTGGATTCACGTCTTTCAGTGCAAGCGGAATAGGTCTTAAATGTCCTTTCCCCCCGAATAAACCTCATGCAATTACATCTGTCAATCCTCTTGTGTCCTGCCCTCTATTCAGTTGATTAAATGCTTGTTTGTTGATGTCCTGGGCAGACAGGAAGTCCATGATGAGGTGAGCAGTCTTCCTGGGTCTCTCCAGGATGACAGAGTGACCGCACTTGTCCAACAGTGTCACCTGGCAACCAGGGTGAGCCTCCTGCAACACAGACGCCCCAGAAACATCAACCACCTGGTCGTGTTTCCCCCAAATCACCTGGAGGGGTGCTGTGATGAGATGCAGGTTGTCCTGGAGAGAACAACGAGACTTTTCTCCCACAATCTCCAGAAACACTTCCCTGTAGAAGTCATTATTGGGGATCCTTACATTAACAAGTGCCTGTAGAATCTTTGAAGGTATTTTGAAGTCTTCGTAACAGACCAGTTTCACCATGTCATCCATCTGTTTTGGTGTGGATGGGATCAGAGGAATATCCTCCACATTCTCAGTGCTTTCTAACTCTTTCAGTCTCTTCACAAACATGCTCTCTGTGGGGCACACCAACCCTGCAGGACAGATGAGGGTGAGTCCAGACAGGAGAGAGGGGTAGCGGGCAGCGTACACCCCTGCTACGTTACCGCCCATGGACATACCGATGAGGTGGAATGGACGTCTGTTTAGATGGATACTCTCTACAAACTGATGTATACGTTTGACTTGTCCCTCTATGCTGTAATTGTCTGCACTTGTCCTGCTGGTCCCTTCATGTCCAGGCATGTCCACACAGACAATATGCCGATTCTTGGGTAGGTACTTGACCACAGAGAGCCACATGTCTTTGTTTGCTGAGAAGCCATGCAGCATTAGGAGGGAGGGTGTAGCGCCCCCTGGTGTTCCACGGTGGGAATAACAGAACCGGTACTCCCCACAGTCAGTATAGTCTACCTTCAGGCCTAGCCTATACCTCCAATACCAGTTGACCTTGGTGAGGACAGCAGGTCGGAACAGGAAGGAAGTGATGAAAGCCGGGATAGTACTGCCTGCTAGCATTAGCATTTTAGCCACAGTCAAGTTCATCACTCAATCTCTTCTCACGTTTTTTCTTGTCGTTCTCTTCCTTGTCAGTCAATCTCCAGTGTTCTGTGTAAACGTAAAAGTATTACACAATGTATTAAGTATTATACCTGCCATAACATCCTACTGTAACTTCACTCACTCGATCGTAAATACTATTGCAGAATTGTTTGTTCAACACACAGTAATAAGATTTATTATGAATCCAATACAAGGTCCTAAACAGGGAATCTAGGAAAACCGCTTGAAGGAGAGTCTGACTCCAGATGATGTTAATGGAAGAAATTACAGTTGATCCCTATTGATCTGAGTCGCTAAGGAGTATGTACTGCATTTTATCCCCCAGGATATTTATGTTGCATGGTTTTCTTGTGACACAGTACAAACGTTTGACATCATCACACATACATTGGACATTTTGTGGCGAAATACTCATAGGCCTAATGTACCACCAGATAATCTTGCATCATCGATATGATGTCCAAATATGATGTCATGTAGAACTACATTTGGACATTAGGCTAGTATTTATTGACATCACGTGACATATATTTATACATATATATTTATACATCAATACGCAAACTAGCACTGACAGGAGGACAGTGGATATGAGATTATCACTGCCTAGCAGTGTGCAGTATAGAAATATTACACAGACATATTAATAATAATAGTCCTGAGTTGTCTCTTTGGCTGGACAATAGTTTCAAATACTATACTATAGTTTCATGATTTTCATAATTATTATTATTATTTTTTAAATACAATAATTACTTGCGCAAGCAGAGCGCGCAAGTAATAGTTTCACCCGGCTCGTACGCACCGTCCCAGCCAACCCGCCACTTTTGATGCGTATGCACCGTCCCAGCAAATTGTGCCTGATTTGCTGGGACCAGATTACATGGTGTGTATATGTATAACTAGCTCTCAATGATGACGTAAGAAATATGTGGATTAAAGGACCCAATGTCAGAGTGTGTTTTCGATGGTGACGTAATGACGATATGTTTTAGTGTTGGGAGGATTAAAGGTAATGCTCCTGTGTATACATGTATGTAATCTGGCACCACTGCCGTATCAGGCACAATTTGCTGGGACGCATCAAAAGTGGCGGGTTGGCTGGGACGGCTTTTGGCGCAAAGTAACCACAGTATACCGCTAATCAACTTACAAATTACATATACATATACATAGTATATGTATAAATAGCTCTCAATGATGACGTAAGAAATATGTGGATTAAAGGACCCAATGCCAGAGTGTAATTGGTTTTCGATGGTGACGTAATGACGATATGTTTTAGACAGTGTTGGGAGGATTAAAGGTAATGCTCCTGTGTATACATGTATGTAATCTGGCACCACTGCCGTATCAGGCACAATTTCCTGGGACGATGCATATGCATCAAAAGTGGCGGGACGGCTGGGACGGTGCGTACGGCGCAAAGTAACCACAGTATACAGCTAATCAACTTACAAATTACATATACATTAATACATTAATTGGTTGACAGTTTGTAGCGGTCAAAAGTACTTGCGCGCTCTGCTTGCGCACTAGTTGGCCATTTATGGCCTACTAGTGTGCAACAAGCAAGTATGCACTCGACAGAGTGCAGTTCTAGTTATTGTATTGTAATTTGTAGTACAGTAGTAAGTAACCTTGCCGAGCCATGAGGCCCATAGGGCAGGAGCCTATCTCCTGTTTCTGTAGCGTGAGGCAGCTTGATGTACAAGTACACCCCCTGGACATGACGCTAGTATGTCGCAGGGACTTACCCCCAATCCAACCCTTGATGCTGAGTGTCAAGCAGGGAGGCATTGGGTCCCATTTTTACAGTCTTTGGTATGACCCGGCAGGGATTGAACCCCGACCTCCCAGTTTCAGGGCGGACACTCTAACCACAAGGCCACTGAGCTGGTGTAATTTGTAACTTTATTTAACCGTTATTCCTTTTTTCATAGAATTGTGTATTTCTATGTCATGTCTTTAATGTTCAGATTAATTGAAAATGGAGGATAATTCAACAGATAAAATGCCAAGGGGCTTGTCTTTGGTGTATAATACAAATTATATTGCACTGTCACTAACTTAAACTCAGGAAAGTACATTTAACCTTTATTTGTTTTCTTATAAAAGGACAAAGTCTTCATTTTCAATTATGCTGAGATTACAGAAGACATAATACAAGTGCAGGCTAATAATATTGAAAATATTTAAGGATAGGTAGCTGTTGCTTAGTTTAGTATTAGAAAAAGTAAAGTATTCAATATTCAGAGATACATGTAGTAGGTCTATTGTTAACCACAGGTTAAGTGTAAACACAACATACTAACGGCATAAAGTATCTTTTATATATACCTGTAGCTTGTTGAGCAGAGCAGAGCTGGCCGGAAAAAGATCCTAAATGATCTTCTGACTGTTTGTTTGGGGCAAGGGGGGAAGGGAACGAGACACTTCCTCATTCCTCCCAAGGAAGCTCTTAGAAGGAAGTGAAGTGGTCACGTGACTGGGCTGCGCCATGACACTTTCATGGACACTTTCATGGGAGCCAAACTCACACCAGTAGTGCAATGAATACATGGCAGTGAATGGAGCCGGCTGGACCAGCTCATAACAAACATTATACATGAACGATTGCGAGCTTTGTCATATAATTGGTTCAGGAATATGAAAGAAGACATAAGTGATATCACACGTTTTTTCCGATTGGTTGTTTTTCGACTTAATAACTATTTATTTTTATTGAGGTATTTATAGAAGAGCACATAGTAAGTTTTCTGCCTGGGCTGCTCTCTGCTCTTTGAAAAAAGAAATCACATTAAGTAGTATGCACATCAAAAAATAAGACTAAAAGACCTAAAATAACGTGTTATATATATTATTTTATTTTCCAGAAGCGATCACTTTACAAAAGGTCTCAGTCATTCATAAATAATGTTTGTTCATGAGCTGGTCACTGAGCTATCATTGACTCCAGTGCATTCTGCCGAACTTCCGGGTGTAGTTTGGCTCCCGTGAAAGTGTCCATGAAAGTGTCATGGCGCAGCCCAGTCACGTGACCACTTCACTTCCTTCTAAGAGCTTCCTTGATTCCTCCCACACTAGAAGAGCAGATCTACAAGCTGCACTGTGAGCTTGTAGATCTGATGGCTGCGACGTTTAAAAACAGGACAATCCAGCCTGTTTTGATGAATTGAACAATGTGGAACCTGTTGTAAACAAGTGTAATGCTTAATTGGGTCGTCCACTCACAGTTAACAGTCTTTGTATTGAGTTTGTGCTTGAAATGTACTGTAATTCTGCAAACTGTTAATAAATAGTTCAATCAATCAATCAATCAATAGGCTATAGCTAGAGAGAGAGAGTAGCTGCCTGCTACTTCTGGGCCACAACTAAGGACAGTCAGTTGTTGTTTCCATGATTTACCGGTAGGTGTCACTGTCAACCATGAGTGTATGTATTCTATAGCTGTTCACGCCATTAACCTAACTGAACTTCATGAGTGCTGGGTGTAGAAGGCAAGTTATTTAGATACTGTTAAAAGAAGAAGAAAAAGTAAGAAAGCATGAAAGAAAGAAAGCATACACTGAATTGAAACACTGCTACATCCACAACCAATTGTTTCTGCTGGTAAGAAACAGATTCACATTAAACCACATAGGCTTTTAAAGGTCAGAATGGTCCACATTTAAAGGTCAAGACTGACATACGCATGGAAATATTTCAGTATAGAAGAAATGTCTCAGTCTTAAACAGAGTGAGTGAAATTGTTTTACACAGTAGGCTATAGTATCTTGTATCAATCACTCTCTGAAATGGCTTGAATAATCAGTCTTTCACAACACCGTAATGTAACAATATTGAGAATAACACGATTCGATTTCATCTATAAATTGTGTGTGTGTGTGTGTGTGTGTGTGTGTGTGTGTGTGTGTGTGTGTGTGTGTGTGTGTGTGTGTGTGTGTGTGTGTGTGTGTGTGTGTGTGTGTGTGTGTGTGTGTGTGTGTGTGTGTGCGCGTGGCTGCGTTCGTGCGTGTGTTTCTCCAGGTGTGTGGTTGGCTGCCACCTATAGCTCTGAATAATGGGTGTAATTAGCATGGTCACACTCCATGCTTTGAGATACTATTGGAGAACAGAGCCTCTACATAACATAAGTAATAGTCATGCTGGAGACAATCACTGGATAATGGGCAATTCTACTCCCAATTGGGACTCTAAATG
This sequence comes from Protomyctophum parallelum, assembly GCF_964188405.1. NCBI lineage: Eukaryota > Metazoa > Chordata > Actinopteri > Myctophiformes > Myctophidae > Protomyctophum > Protomyctophum parallelum. The sequence goes on from NC_139699.1 coordinate 36,373,479, forward strand.
CCCCATCCCCACTTTGCCTAATTACCTAATTAAAGCTTATTCTGCAGACTTGATTTTTCTTCTCTCCTCTTCTCCTTCAGCCTGACATGGTTATGTATCTTCAAGCTGCTCTCATCACAGCCAATGACCATGCGTGCACAGAACACAGACAACTTAACTTGTCACAGTGGTGGACAAAGTAACACACTCAGCCCCAGTATAGATAGATATAGGCTATACTCTTGGTGAAATATGACTCAACTACAAGTGAAAGCTAGTTCCTCTGTCAGATTTGTACTTGGATCATTAAAAAGTAGTAGGCTATACAAAGTGCAAACATGTTGACATTAAAACATTTTTGAATTGTCAACATCAATGATAGTGAAAATAGCAGATCTAAAGTCTTGCATCCCAGTGTGATGTGAACTTGTAGATATTCCACTATTTAAAATATGTCTTAAGTGGTTATATTCAGTGCTTCCCAGAAATGTAATGAGACAAAAGCATTTGCCTTTGAAATGTAGTGGAGCGAAAGTATCCAAGTAAAAGAAAATAAACAACAAAAACAAAACTGATGGCAAATGCTTTTGCAGAGTGGTAGATTTACAGATATGAATAATTTGACATGAAAGACATCCATATGATATGAATGAGCATGGATAAACCCTGCCTCAGTCAGTACCGCAGTCATTTTTGCTGAGAGAAGGAATGAGCAAACAGAACCAGGAGATGAGGCAGGGAAAAGAAACGGATCAAGCTGTTCTGAGGGCAAAACAGAAAAGTATATCATCGCTGTCAGGGGGAAACCGATGTATGTCCAAAACGGTTACTTTTTAGAAAATGTAAAGGGCCTACTGGTATGTTTCAGTGGATCTATTGGAGTTATTTAGTCACAGGCTCTTGTTAATAATTTTTATTGGTTCAATATTTATTACACCCACAGACACACTAGAGCCCCTGAGTGGCCACGGAAGAAAATGTAGTTTATCTCGAGATAAAATAAATTTTCTTCCGTGGCCACTCAGGGGCTCCGTACTTAACCACTTAACTTTAAAGTGTACAAAATTGCAAAAATTAGGCCTGGGCCGATGGCGTAGCGGTTCATGTACCGCCAGCCTTCTCCAGGAGGGGCTACTGTCCTATAAAGACAAAAAGCCCCCAAAAAGGCAAAAATAGCAAATCCACAAGCTCTCTCTGTGTGACATTGCGAGGCGTTGTGAGCTTGTAATTACTTTTGCTACTTTTTTAAGTACATTGAAAGTTGAAACATGGAGATACAAGGTTTCTGCCCAACAGCGACCATTACCCGAGAAAGAACACTCCATTCGATAGTGATGCGTGGCCGAGAAAGGTGGGGTGGGAAGCACAACAGAGATGAGAGACTACGGTTGGTCCCATGTGCTACTCAAGGCTTGTTACTGACTGGGTGGTGGAGTGTGCAACCTGTGTGTCAATGATGATAGAGGAGCGGGGGGACCTGCAGGTTGTGGAAGGGCAAAGGTGGAGGGGGGGTTAGATGGACTAGAAGAGGTCTTGGTAAGCCTGTATGAGATGTGTAGGAAGGTAGCAGGTGGCTCACAACAAAGTACATTGGTTCATGGTCAAAGGTATAATGGACCTCTCCTCTTCCTGTGTCTGTATCATACTGTATAATGTTTGTCTGCTGAGATCATTTCACCCCCTGTAAGAAGCCCTTCAATTCAGCTTCTAGAATAATCAATGATAAAGGGAATATGGGATCAATCTTTTAGTACACCCTATTATATTTGAGGGGTGCTATAGCCCCTCCTATGTCCAACTTTGAGGGTTTGTGTAAACACAAACATTGAAGACAAAAGTGTGTAAACACAAACATTGAAATGTCAAGAACTCGTGTCAATTCTGTAAAATGTGTTAATACACTACAGCATTACAATCATTATAACCACTTTATCCATATTTTATACGTTGGCTATTCTAGAATAGAAAATAGTCACTTTGTGCCACGCACAAGCTTGTAGGCTACTGAGAAAAACTGTGAATAATATTGCTTTTTCACTGACAGACTTTCATTGTTAAATGTTGTGAAAGTAGTTAAAGGAGCCAATCACAACAGGCTCACATAATGGCTATTGTAGCCACACTGTCTTACGACAAACAATGACATTAATTTACAAAAAAACGAAACAAAATGTGGAAATATATAGAGATACAAGTTTTCTGCCCAACAACGACAGACACCAGGTCAGGTCAGAAAGTTAGGGGTGCAACACCGACACAAACCCAGTGACCCCGACCTCGCTGCACCCACACGAAGGCAAGCGGCAAAATGAAAAGCTTTGAAAGTAATCTCTTAGATAATAGACTCCTGCTGTGTCCAGCACTGGAGCCCAGCGGCCTCGCTGGCAGGGATCAATGCTGGCTTGGACCCGACAGGCCAGACGAGAGACATTCTCCATCATCATCTAGCCGAGAGAAGGGGCCACTCCAGTCTCAACCTCGTCCATTATCCAGATGCTAGCGGAGTGCCGCACAGGCCAAGGGCTTCAATCTGTAATATTACCAGCACTCTGTAGTTCATCTTTTCTCTCTATTCAACACCCCCCCTACCACCCCCTCCCCCCCACCCCCCGCAACTCTCTCCCACACACACGTACGCATGCACACACACACACACACACACACACACACACACACACGGTTCTTTCTCTTGCAGAAGAGATAGATGAAAAGTGTATAAAACCGGGTCATCCTCTCTGTTCTAAGAGGCCATTATCTCCGTCAGTGAGTGAGTGTTAGAGACAGAGAGAGAGAGAAAGAGAGGGAGAGAGAGACTCTTGGGGGTTTCTGTACAGGTTGC